>NC_041222.1:14998248-15020397 GCF_002837175.3 Physeter macrocephalus | reverse complement strand
CATTAGTGTACAGGAATGCAAGAGATTTGTGTGCATTAATTTTGTATCCTGCTACTTTACCAAATTCATTGATTAGCTCTAGTAGTTTTCTGGTAGCATCTTTAGGATTCTCTAAGTTCTGTGTTTTCCTCCAACATTTTCAACTGAATATGTGCAGGTACAAGTAGACAAAGTGTTGGATTTCACCTGAGTTGGGCTTTTGGAAGAGTGTGAATATAATTATTGATTGTGGAATCTAAAATCTGCCAAAGAGGGCAGTGAGGGCATGAGGTAGGTAAGGGGCTATGAAAGGGTGATAGGATCAAAACAGTATAAAAAGAATATTATGTTTTATAAATTAGATTGTCTTTTATAAATTAAATCATATTTCCAACACATGATGGAAAGTTACCACGTTTAAAAATCTGTGGTGAGTTTTGATATGTGAAACATCCTATATGATAGGAGTAATTTGCTGCTGCTGCAGCTGTTTACATTGCATTTTCCTAAAGCAAGTCATGGTATATCTGGATGAAACTAGATGTAAGGCATTCTGGATAAATCTCAATGCAGTTGGCCAACTGAGAGTGCTCTGAGTGGAAGCCACGTGTGAACTAGGGGGTCACTGGTCCCGCCCCAAGGCCTGGATTTGAATATGCAGCTGGTGCCCCACTGGCCAAGGGAGTAGCAGTCTTGGTCACATAACAGAACTAGTGATCGATGATGTGTCTAGTCAGAGGTGTGGAGACTGCTAATAGGGGAAAGCAGCTGGCTATTTGGAGTCAGGATCTACCCAATCCAGGAAAAGAGAACTGCTAAGGGTTGAGGACAGCGGGCTATGGGAACACCCATCTGAAAAGGGAGCAGGCTGGTAGGCAGAACCACAGAGGAGGGACAGCATGGAATTCCAGCCATTCCTCCTGAGTTGTCAAGTCTGGATTTGGAGATGAGGGTTGTCGTTGGAATCACATTGACCGCAGAGGTAGCTCAGAAGAAAGGGAAGAACCTGGGTGCGGAGTGCCTCTTAGCTTCGAACACCCTTCCCACCGCGGTCTGCGCTGGCTCAGACGTTGGGTAGGACTGAGCCAGAGGCTGGGGTCACTGATGATCCAGCTGCAGAATCTGGGAAAGGCAGGGGCAGAGGAAGCGAGGAGGGGCTGACGAGGAACAGCTGCTCTCTTCCCCAGCGCAGATGGAAGCCTCCATACCGGCACACCACTTATATCACCTATGACAAAATCCATGTTTATTTCACCCATGGCCCCGTTGTCCATATTGAACAGAAATTAGGACAGGGTAAAGGGAAACCACGGTCCTCCCTTGGCCTCACCGACTTTATTCTTGCCTAGGGCAGGTGTGTACGGCATGTTAGTGTCATGAAGTGGGGTGACTCTGCTAGGCGTGAGTCCTGATTCTGATACAGCAGCGTCATGGTCTTGTCACGAGATCTTGCCGTGTTTGAGGCTCCTCATCCTTGATAAGGAAATGGCAGTACCTGTTCTCTCAGTAGCTGGAGATAAGAGATACGGAAGTGCTTGGGAAAGTGCAATGTAAGATGCAGCCGCGAGGCTTCCGCGGTAGGTGGGGATACAGAGGCCCTAGCCTTGCAAAATGAAGTGAGGTCAGCGCAGATTAAGCAGACCAGATCAAATCTTTGATGGTTGAGTGATTTCTAAAAACGATCGCAGGTCAGCACAGTCTAACAGGACTGCCCATAGCGGCTGAAAACATTGTCCAGAACGGATCAGATAAAGCCAAGTTAGAAATTGATTGTTGCTGTAACTCAAGCGGTAGGCTATCAATGACCTAGATCTCCCCAGAAGTTTTCCCACAGGAAGTGAAAGAAAAACCACCCTGTGGCTGCCGAGGCTTGATTTGTCAAGAGCTCTGAGATCTACATGGCGTTAAAAGATTTCCCATCTCTCAGCTTGCCCTAATGAACTGGGGCGCATTTAATTCAAAGCCAGTGAGATGTGGAAATCACATCTATAGAATAAAATGGCCAGATTTCAACCCCCGTTGCCAGCGATCCATAACAGCCTCTCGTCGCTTTTTTCTTCTCTTAGCTAGTAAATGCTTGGCTTGTTGCTGAAGCTGCTGCTTTTTAATGCCTCACACTGCAAAGTCAGTATTTTCCCGAATTTCTGCCTTCCTTTAGGGAGGTAGGGGTGAGAAATAGCATAAAGAGAGGGCTTGTTAATAGGCCGCGACCTGGAAGACCCAGAGGGCTGGTCCTGAAACAGAGGCTTGGGTGGCTGTTCTCTGTCTGCACTGTAGGGTGTGAGGCCAATCTGAGTGGCCCAAGGTTGTGGGAGCTATTCCAGGACATCCTGGACTTTCCAAGAGGCCCCTGAACTCCTGGGAAGAACCAAGAGCCATCTTCTTATGTCAGGTCTACAAAGCATGTAACACACCACGCCCTGAACCCCAACTGATCAAAGTCAGGCACGGTCACCACAGGATGGTTTGTGATGGTCTCCAGGTGCCTCCTCACTGGTTCCCCCCTCTGTTCTTGTGTCAACCTTATCTCTCCCGCATTCTGAATCCCTGGCCCTGCAGCTGACTTTGACCCCACCTTTGCCCTTTGGGTTTGTGTAAATACGATGACTGGGGTGATTGAGAAACCCTGGCACTCACACTGTGAGATGTAGGCTTCGGTGATGACATCAGAAAGCACCCAGTTCCACGTTAGGACATGACAGGTGAACATAGTTCACATGAAGATAGACACACAGTACACACTTGTACCATCACTGCTGTGCTTTTTCACCTGTATGCACGTGGAAGTGTAAATGCATATGTACCTAAATGTACACATGATGTACAAGTGTCAATGATGGAGTTTTCAAGGGCAGAAAAATCTAGAAATATCAAAGTAAAGGCCTAGAAACCCTGTATGAGTCAGAACATGATTGTGGGAGGATTGTAAGGCTCTGGATGCCCTCTTTTAAAGAACTTTGTAACAATCAGATGCAAAGATTTGATATTTGGAAGAAGTGAGCTTCCCGTCACTGGAAGAATTGATTCATTCTCCTCATTTATTCGTATGCAGAATAAGTACTGATGAATGCCATTTGCAGCAACGTGGTTGGTTGCTAGAGATTATCGTACTAAGTGAATTAAATCAGACAGAGAAAGACAGATACCATATGATATCACTTACATGTGGAATCTAAAAAAAATTATACAAATGAACTTATTTACAAAACATAAACAGACTCACAGACATAGAAAACAAACATGGTTACCAAAGGAGAAAGGTAGGGGGATGGATAAATTAGGAATTTGGGAGTTACAGATACACACTAATATATATAAAATAGACAAACAACAAGGACCTATTGTATAGCACAGGGAACTACAGTCAGTATTTTGTAATAACCTATAATGGAAAAGAATCTGAAAAAGAATATATATGTATCTCTCTCTATATATATTTATCTGAATCACTTTGCTGTACACCTGAAACTAACACAAGTTTGTCAATCAACTATATGTCAATTTAAAAAAAAGAATAAATATTGATGGCCTACTGTGTGCTAGGGATTCAAGGACAGCCCAGCAGGATAGATGGACTAGTAAGGAGGATTTACAAGGTCATGTTGGCAGTGAGTGTCCTGAAAGAGAGAAGCATGTTGTGCTCTCAGAATAGGTACCTTGTCCATGGTCACAGACTAGTAAGCGGCAGGGCTAGACTTTGAACACATGTCTATCTGACACCAAAGCTCATCTATCAATCACTAACCTATAGTGCTTCACAGCATTTCCCTGTAACTGGATAGGAAAGTATGAGAGAGGAATAGTGAGAAACGATGGTGGGAAGGTAGACTAAGCTTTTGCTAGGTAAGGGGTTTGGATTTTGTCCTATGGGTAATGGGAGGCTCTCGGGGAGTGATCTAATTGGGTATGCACTTTTGAGAGAGTTTTCTACTATAGGATAGAAAGTAATTTGAGTTGGGAGAGAGAGGGGGCGAGCAGGAAGACCACTCAGAGGTGGTTCCACTGATCCCATAATGAAGTAGCAATGGCCCAGAGTAGGAGAGTAGCTGTGGAGATGCTGAGGAAGGCATGAGTGCAGTAGTTATAAGTTATGATTTACAAGGTGATGTAAATCAACAGATCTTGGAATTGATTGAATATGATACGAGAGGTATGGAGAAATAAAGGAGATGGCCAGGTGTCTAGCATAGATAGCTAAGTGGATGGGTTGATGGTGCTGTTCATCAGGGTAGGGAACATAGGGAGAGGGACATATCTGGGGGGAAGGTGATGAGTTTAGTTTGGACATGAGGAGATCATGGTGCCTTTGGGACATACATGTGAGGTGCCTGGTAGGCAGATGGACATACAGGTCTAGAACTCTGGTGTGGGGACTTAAAAAAAAGCTGCGAATAATAGTAACTTCAGCCATGGGAATTATTGAAGCTATCCAGGGAGAGAATGTAGCATGTAAAGTCAACCTAAGGACTTACGTCTTTAGGGATGAAGGCGGCCAGAGAGGTAGGAGGAGAACCAGGGCAGGTGGTAGGTGAGGATGAAGGAACTTTTCAAGAGGACGGAGTGATGCATGATGTTGAAGCCTGCTGACAGGCAATAACACGGTTTCTGGAAAGTGTCCATTGAATATACCAACTGAGCGGTCGCTGGTGGCCCAGACAAAATGGAAATGCTGGTTAAATAGAGTGGTGAGGTGTGGAGCTGAGCTGAGAGCAAGTGGAGATACTGAATGAAGCCTTTGGCTCCCCACGTGGTATGGTTGTGAAAAAAAGAAAAGACGTGAACTTTAGCTAGAGAGGCCATAGGCTTTATATGGATTTTTTTTCCTTTAAGATGATGTCTAAACTCTGAGGTGAAAGAGCGAGTTGAACATAGAGAAAGAGGTGAAAACTGCAGATGAGTGAAAGGATTACTGATGGCATGGCATCTCTGAGACATGATGAAATGGTGGAATTCAAGGCACTGGTAATGAGCCTTTTATATACAAACAGAAAAAAAAAAACCACATACGGAGTTTCTGCTTAGGTTAAGCATGGGCTTGTGCTGGGGAGGACGTATCTTCTACTGAAGCTACAGAGTTGACAAACAGCACATACGAAGATTCCTGGACGGTGTCAGGAGCCCAGCTGAGGTTGAAGACCACAGATTTGTAGGGGCGATCTCCTGCAGTGTTATGATTTCCTCCAGAGGGTGTGGTACCCTGCATGGGTATTTAATCTTGGGAAATCAGGATGGGCACTTAACCCTGATTTGCAATTCTGCCAGATGGGTATAGCCAAAGGATGAGGAGACAGGCGATTGCGGATACAGGAAGACAGTGGTTGGAAATGACTGTTCACATGGTCTGACCTGAAAAGAGATGAAGGGGAAGACAGGAGAGCTATGATGGGTGGGAAGAAAATAAAGTCGGAGGTGAGAGGGCTCGAAAAGATCCCAGAGCAGATGTGGTAAGGACAAGCCAGGGAGAGAGAGGGGAGGATGGAGCAGCTGTGGATGGAATCTGGGCCTTTGTATCTAACATTTCATACATGGTGATGAGGCCAGGTGTCAGCCCTGGGGAGGGTTGGTTGAGGAGGGGGAGATCAAGGTTATCTGAGATGAGATTGTCAAGGAGCTGTGGGAATAACGGTTGGATGAGTCACACACACAAACACTGAGGTCACCAAGATGACGGTGGGATTTGATATGGATACTGTGAGCCAAGGAATGAAGTCATTGGTGGACGTGAGGAGGTGACCAGAAGATCACTTGGTGACAGAGATGAGGATGGAGAGACCAAGGGAACAAGCAAGACTTTCTAGGAGGACACAGGAGTCATGATCTGGAAGCAACACTAAGGAGTAAAAAAAATTTCCAAACTTGGGCTTCCCTGGTGGCGCAGTGGCTGAGAGTCCGCCTGCCGATGCAGGGGACGCAGGTTCGTGCCCCGGTCCGAGAAGATCCCACATGCCGCGGAGCGGCTGGGCCCGTGAGCCATGGCCGCTGAGCCTGCGCGTCCGGAGCCTGTGCTCCGCAACGGGAGAGGCCACAACAGTGAGAGGCCCGCGTACCGCAAAAAAAAAAAAAAAAAAAAAAAAAAATTGCCAAACTGCCTTCCTGATCCTGATGTGGTCTGGTTTAAAAGCCCATATTCTTAAAACTATTCTGTACTGTTTACTGAATCTGAAGCTGAAGGATAACTTCCAGTTTACCTGGAGGTACTACCAATATCTTTCTTAAAAAAAAAAAAGCTATAGGAAGTAGTCCATCCTCAGCTTTATTCAACCAGATCTATTCATCTCTATTGAATCTATTCATGTCTACCAAATGAGCAAGTCTATATTATAAGGAATAAATCTTAAGGGCAAAACATGGTAGAAATAAAATGACATGCGCCATAAAACTCCTTAAATCAATCAAGCTAATCTTATAAATCTCTGGTTAAAATTTAGACTGCAGTGGACACTTAAAATGTGAAAACATTCCAGTTGGCACTTTTATGTCTTGGACACAGTTACTAGCCTTTTGATTTGAGGCCAGTATTGAACTAGGAATACCCCATGCATATGCACGATGTCCTACTGTTTGTAACACATGCTTGACATCTGAACCTACCTGTTATGCTGAGAATTATCAGACCAGGGAAATGTAAATAGCTGTGAGTGACAAAGCCAGCAAATTTAGTCTTAAAAAAAACCCTCACATCTCTATAATTAAAGAGTTCATAGCTCTGTTACTCAGATTTTTTAACTGGAAAAACAAAAGCAAAAAACAAACATGGGGTGAAAGTAGATGGTACAGGCTTGTGTACATTTGCGGTGGAAATTTGTCTCTCTTATGAGCTGTGCAGTGTATATGGGTTGAAAAATGGCATCCAGAAAGCAAATAGTTGGTTGCCTCAGAGCCCCTAGGGATGCTCAGAGTTCCTTCACATCAGAGTAGTGACCACTGAAAGTTTCATTCTGTTTTGTGACTTACAGTGAGGAAGGTAGTACAGCTGTAAACCAGCTGGTATTTCACTGATGCTTGGAAACAGGGCCCTTTTGTCTGTTCCACATGTTCTTGGCCCCCTCCCTTAATTTCACGGACTTGGTTGTTAGTGGAAAAGTATCAGTAGCTGTTGAAATACAGGTTCAGTCTTGCTGAGACTGCCACTCACCAGGACTTCTGGGGACCCGCCGGTATTGAATTTAAGACAGTGAGTCTTGTTTGTGATATGTGGCCAGGTAAAGAAGTCATTCAGTGGATTTCTCATCTGTTCCTCTGCAACTTCATTCATAGAAACGCACCAATTCCTGAGCTTCCTTGAGGACTGTCTTCCCAGCTGGGAACATAAAAGGATATAGCGCCGCCTAGTGCAGGCCATTTCTTGGTGTGTGTTCAGCCTTATTCTGGAATAAGGCAACATGGTAACATACAGGAGTGAATGTATTTATTAAATGTGGGCAGCAGTGATACTGAAGGGTGTAAATAAGCCTTTCAAAAATCGTAATTTACTACACAATCTTTTAATGGTGGAAAAATGACTTTGAACCACAGCATCTTATAACTTACAGGGGCTATGAGGATTAATAATATGGAAACTAAAATCATAGTTACTTTTGAGTGAAGGGAGAGGGGTTGAAATTGGGATGGGACACGTGCAGAAGCTTCTGGGAAGTGGCTGGCAGATTCTATTTATTTTGAACTGGGTGGTGATTACAGGGTTATTAGCCTTGAAAGAACTCATTAACTACACATTGATTTTATGGTGTTTTCTGTATCTGTATTTAGTAAAAAGGTCAAACTATGGAAACTTCTGACCAAACACACCACCTCCTAAATTTATAGCCCTTTTCAGAGAAACCTCAAAAATGCTAAGGCATGTATGGTTTTGACACTTTACATCATCAGACTTTAAGAATAAGGCTTAGGTACCAATGAACACCTGCATTGACAGGTCTGTAGCATCATTCAAACTTATATTTTTTTACCTCAATAGACGTATCATGCTTTTATAGTAGACTGTGTATTTTTATCCTGTTTTGTATTTGAATATGAGCTTTTATGTTCTCTGTGGCACGAATTTTCCCCTTCCCAGCTCTTCAGAGAAGTCCAAATTCAGTAATGCCCTTGGAACATCCAGTTGCCATGGAAGTGACCATTTAGGCTACAAGTTCATTTTTGTGACAAGTCAGAGAGAGAAAAACTAAGAATTACTTAGAAAGACATCTGTCTATTAGAAAATCCTTTGCAGAGTCCCAAATTTTTAAAAATTAATTTTCTTTTAGCCGTGAGAGGTGAATAGATGCATTAGTAATGTTGAAGTATTTGACTGCTTCTTCCAAAGGTGAAAACTCCTGCAGAGCATTTTACAGGAGAAATTATTTAAGAGGGATGGGATATAAGTGGTGGTAAATCAACATTGGATAGTAATTTTTTTTTTTTTTTTTTTTTTGCGGTACGCGGGCTTCTCACTGTTGTGGCCTCTCCCGTTGCGGACCACAGGCTCCGGACGCGCAGGCTCAGCGGCCATGGCTCACGGGCCCAGCCGCTCCGCGGCATGTGGGATCTTCCCGGACCGGGGCACAAACCCGCGTCCTCTGCATCGGCAGGCAGACTCTCAACCACTGCGCCACCAGGGAAGCCCTGGATTGTAATATTAAATCCAACTTAGTTTAATTCTAAGTTATAGCTAAGTTTTTTCAAGACATCATGCATTTAAAATTTCCCCTTAAAGGAAATCTCAAAAAGGATTTTACATTTGTATAATCCAGATGAGAAATGAGAAAAAAGCAAGCAAGTTGAAAGACCCAAACTGATTCCAGAAGCACTTGCCAAGTTTCCATAATGTCTCATTGCTGTTTATGGGGGAGGGAGACTTGGGAAGATCGAGGACTCTTTTCTAGGTTCTCAGGTTAGGAAATGAGATTTTGGTCTGGTCGAACTGATCTTGTATCTTTATGCATGTCTTCTACCTTATCTCAGACAGATCTGGCCCCTCAGATGAACAGGATGCAATGATAATCCACATTCCAGGGGCAACTCCTACTGCACCCATCATGGAACTCTGCCAACCTCACAGTGGTTGGGACACACACACACACACACACACACACACACACACACACACACACACACACACTTAAATGAAGACTGAATTATGTGTGTATGTGTGTATTATATATATTAACCTGGGGTTTATGTGTGTACCCTTTTTCTTTCTCCATAGCACTACGTATATGGAGATCAACCACTTCGAGTTGGAATAAACTGTCCTTATTTGTTTGGTATTGTGAGACCACCAACCACCCAAAAATAAGCTTTCAAAAAAACATTAAAATTGAAGTGAGAGCATGTACCCAGAGAAGCATAGATTAGGAAGGGTGTTGGGTTTTTGTTTGGGTTTTTTTTTTAGCATTGTTGGCAATAATAAAAAATTGGGAACAGTTTAATAGGAAAAAAAGAAAATGGATAAACATATGTTCACAGTAGGGAATACTGTACAGCAGCTTAAATAGTAAAGTAGATGTATGTGTACAGACACACAAAAAATTTATAATATAAACATACAGTATGTAAATACATAAACATGTAAATACATAAAGAAGGGGGTAAGAATTTTAGAGGGGGTGGGAAAAAAGGACTTGATCTTTTCTGTATCATTAGGGTTTTTTAAATATCAAAATTATGTTCACATATTACTTGTGTAATTTTTAAAAATTAAGTTAGTCAAATTTATACCTCTTGGGAGTCTACCTTTTAAGAGTTATTTTACACCACCTGAGGGTAAACTTAACCTGTGTGGTTGAAGTTTCTCTGGTAACCTGAATTCTCGGTCTTGTTGGACATTTTAATCTAAAGACTTTTTCAGAGGAGGACTTAGGGGGGAAATCTCTTCCTGTGTGTCTGTCTGGGGTGCTCTAGAGGTGGGATGCTGTCGCCTCAATCCAATGTGTTGGTTGATTGTGATGGTTTAGGTCTCAGTATCAGTCCGTCTTCTGCTCACTGTTAGCTCAAGGCCCTTGGGGGGCAAGGAGATGAAATCATTAAATGCCAGACCATTTCAGCGTTTCCTGGGAACCTAAAAGCAGATGCTGTCTTACTCCAATGTTTCCTATTTGAGATACCACCAGCCCCAGACAATCAGTGGGAGGGACTCACCAAAGATGCTGGTGATGCTAGCTGCTCCTTTGTTGTTTGAATTGTGGCTTGTGAGCAGATCTTATGCCCAAGACAGAGGAAACCTCATGTCTTTTTCAGTCGTCATCTTTGGGGGAATCCATGGAGTGACTAGAGAAGGCGTATCCAGACTCTTTCCTGTGAACAGCAGTTTGCACAACGTATACCAGTGGCTCGTAGACCTGGTTTTCATTACTGACACATTCTATCTGGGAGCTGCCGCGGATGCCGCCTGGACCTTTCAATTAGTGCAGCATGCTGGACTCCTGTACTTCGGTTTGCTGCCCCAAGCTTGTCCCAACTGAGCTCCCAACTACCCCGGGAACTCTTAGCTATCCTGATTTCAGGATAGCTGAACACAGCCTCCTGATTTCAGTCTAATAAGTTAGTCTATTTCAGCCTCCTCAATTTCAGATCCTTTTAAAGTGCTGCCCCATCACTGTACCGGACACGATAACCACTTTCAGCTCCTATCACTGCCAGTGGAGGTGGCTGCCTTGTGAGCTGCTAGGTGAGACCAGGCACAGCCCAAAGCAGGGGCCGCATGATATCTTGGTCTGTAGAGTAGGTGCCAAATAATATTCCTTGAATGGCTGAATGAACAAACATTTATACAATCTGGGAACATGAATGAGTCCCCTCCCCCACCACAGAGCCTTTGTGACTGAGCTGCTGGGATCCACCTCATTCAGGAGTCTCTGAGGTCGCTGTGCATTCATCCGTTCAACAACAACAAATGTTAAGTACCAACTCAGTACCAGATACTGTGCTAAGTGATGGGGATATGATGGTGGAAAAGGCATGGTCCCCGCCATCAAGGACTTCACAATTTAACAGAGAAGATACTCTGGGATAAAAGTAGGGTGTTGTATGGCCCGACCAAATTGATTGTGATGCTTCCTCTGTGTTCACTAATTAGTAGAGTACTGTTGGCACTTGCCCAAGACCTCTACCAACTTCATCGCCTCCCTGACATGACTCCGTTTAGTGGGGAGCCCATTCTCTTAGGCACCTTGGTAACTCATCGTCTTGTGTAAAAAAGTAAAATGCCTCAGATTCCATTGCTTAGAATAGGCACTTTGGGACCAAAGGCATTTCTTTTTTTTTTTTAAAGAAAAAATGGTTTTTTATAAGCTAATGTTTTGCCTTCTAGACCTGGGTGTCCTTCTCTTATTCATCCTCTGCCCAGGCTGCTAATAGATTTGAAGGGTAAGAATAATACCAGACTCAGCATGTTACATGAGAAGTGTATTAGTTAGAAGCCTGGGGTTCTAAGAAATAGAGACCAGATCGAGCTGGCTCAAGGAAAAAGGGGTGGGTTGTTATAAGGGATGCAGGGGTATCTTACAGAATCAGAAACAGAAATGTGTCTGGGCCATCAGAGCTGGGAAGCAGAAGGTCACTGGAATCCTTTCTCTGCCTTTCATCTGTCGGTCCATCTTCTTCATCCAGCCATCTTTTCCCCTTCCCTTCCCTTCTTCCTCTCTCTCCTTTCCCCTGCTCAATATTTCTTTCTCCACCTCACTTCCTCTGCTTTTCTGGTGCATGTGGTCAATCAAATTTGTCTGCCCCACAGTTTCTAAGTTGACCTGTCACAGGTCCAGCCGCATCACAGAGACTCCCTTCAAACCGTGTGTGGCCAGGGGCCAGGGTCATATTGTCCCAAAGTAGCTCCTGGAGGTCGCGCTCCTAGATATGGGTTAGCTTCTAGAGAAGGGGACCCATTTTGAGCAGGACAGACATGCCCCAAAATATCTAGCATGCCTGGGTCTACACACACAGACACACTTGTAGCCCATACACCAGAATCCCTTTCATGATGGCTACACGTTTAACTAGAGATGGTATGATGGGCCCTGCCCTGAACCCACGTGAGAGGATGTGGCTCTGACATGAGCCGCAGGATTCACAGGGTTCTTGTGGAGGTTCTGGGAACAGCCCTGGGCCTGAGCCAGAATACGTGAGGTCCAGTCATGGATCCACCAGTAAATAACTCTAGGAACTTGGACAAGTCCTGACCCCAGCTGAACCTTCATTTTCTGGTTACACTTAGAGTCACAGAGGCAGCTTTCAATGATGTGGAGGGCCATAGTGGTGGAGAACGAGCAGGCGTGTTATCTCTGTAGTTCTAGAGTGAAAGGACAGGGGAAACTACAGAGCAGTAACAGTGGCTGAAGATCCCAAAGAACTTTCTCATCATCAGGTGGCACCGACCCTAGAACTGGCTGCTTTATGGCGCTGGCACTCCCTGTCACTGTTAGAAATCCAAGGGAAGCTCAAAAATGATCTATAAAATGGAGATACCAGCCTATTTCTTTTTTTAAATTTTTAGTTTATATTAGAGCATAATTGATTAATTGTGTTAGTTTCAGGTATATATAACAAAGTGATTTCAGTTTTACATATGCGTGGATCTATTCTTTTTCAAGTTCATTTTCCCATTTAGGTTATTACAGAATATTGAGCAGAGTTCCCTGTGCTATACAGTAGGTCCTTGTTGGTTATCTGTTTTAAATATAGCAGTGCGTACATGTCAATCCCAAACTCCCAATCTATCCCTTCCCCCCGCTAACCATAAATTCATTCTCTAAGTCTGTGAGTCTGTTTCTGTTTTGTAAATGAGTTAATTTGTATCATTTTTTTTAGATTCTGCGTATAAGTGGTATCATATAATATTTGTCGTTCTCTGTCTGGCATACTTCACTTAGTATGATAATCTTCCAACCTGTTTCTTAAAAGAATTATTTGTGTGTTTGTGTGTGTGTGTGTGTGTGTGTGTGTGTGTGTAGGGGGAGGTATGGGAGTTTTGAGTGCTGTATAAAAATGTATGTCTTTTGTATTACGGTCTTAACAGGGGAAAAGAAGTATTGGGTTGGCCAAAAGGTTCGTTTGGTTTTAAGTAAAAATAAAAGACACATTTTTCATTTTCACCAAGAACTTTATTGAACAAGGTATTCAGTAACTGAGCGAACTTTTTGGCCAACCCAATATTTTTGCTCTACTTTGTACATTCTTCAAAACCTTCGAAGCATAGTTTTTAGTGCTTGTGTCACAAGAGTTTCCAAGGCCACGAGCCCTAAGAAGAATAGGTGGGGATGTAAGTGACATGCACTTATCTTAATGAAAACAATGCCAGTTGTTCTTCTTAGCCCCATCACTGTAGTTTCTGGAATTCTTTCTCCCTTCCTTCACTCCTTTGTCCTTTCTACTTCCTGCTGGACTATCAGGGTAGGTGTGGGAATAGGAGAGAGAGCAGATTTTTGAAATCAACCTTTAACCCTGTGTCCTATGTGAGGGTCTAGTAATAGGATGTTCCTTCTGGTTCTCAGCTCTGTGTTGCTGATGCTGATGTCTGGTTACCCTGCCTCTGTCACCATAACCTCTGATATTGTCACTTTCTCTTTCTGAAGTCTTGGCTGGAGTTTGAAGGGCTGAAACAGTGGGGCAGTTCTGCTTTGACAGGGTATGTTAACCAAATGCCCTCTGTGAGGCCCTAGTGGCATATCTGGCTCTTTCCATCTTTGGGGCTCAAATACTCCCTTCAGATGGAGCCTTTTGTTAGATCTCTTCAAATTGCTTTGATATTTACATCGCTTTCAGTTTTTGCCAACCTCTGATTGGTTTTCACTCCTACTAAATGGAGCTGTTAGGTCATTCAGAAGCAGGTATAGGTACATATTTGAGCCATAATACAAGTCTAGAAATATTTACATAGCTATCACCTATAAAGAGATTTAACTGTATAGCACAGGGAACTATTTTCAATATCCTGTGATAAACCATAATGGAAAAGAATATGAAAAAGAATAATATGTGTATATATGTATAACTGAATCACTCTGCTGTACAGCAGAAATTAACACATTGTAAATCAACCATATTTCAAAAATTGTTTTAAAGAGTCAAAAGGGATTTAATGGCTACATCTGCTATATAATTTCTTTAAAATATATAAAGTCAGATCTCTTGGGCATATTGTTTTATGTTTTTCTTATTGCTGTTTATGATATATTTTTTAATTAAGGAAAGAAGGTTTTGATATTACTGTAGGAGTTGCCAGCCTATAGAGGGCTTGTGCTCCAAGATGATATGTGACTTAGTATTTAAGTGTAAAAATAGTTACCTTCCCAGGCTAGTCCACAGTCATCAGTTTTAATACATAATGTAGGAAAATTAGTACAGATTTACAAAGAACTTGGGAAAGAAAGAAGCCTTATACATCTAGCAGTGAAATAAAATAGAACTCTAAACTTGAATTTTAAAAAACCAGTTTATTATCATGAATGTTGGTGATTGAGGAAAAGTATGTTTAATTCAAGGCACTAAAGGGAGCAAATGAAATCTCTCATGAAGATTCTCAAAGGGATTTTTGGATCTCTCAAGTGTTTAGAAAATAATGACACTGGTATACTATTATATATAATTGCACTGGAAAACACACTTTTGACATGGTAATAATTACTTGTGTTCACATTATTTGGATTTTTTTTTGCCTTGCAGAAAGAAGTTAGGGGAAAAAATTTCTCTGAATTAACTGGGTAAGAATTGGAAGAAAAGGGAAAATGGGGAGAAAGCTAAAGAAGATATGAATATCTGTGAGAAAGATTACCTGAGAGTGTGAACAGGGTGGCGAGTGGAGAGTGGTAGGATGTATCTGGTAGGACTTGCTCTTGGGGATGATTGAAGTTGAGATCATATAGTTTTTCACATCTTTTATTAAGTGGGCATAATTGATTCAACACATGATTGAGTTCTAGGACAGCAGTTCTCAAAATACACTCCCCCTGATTGATTAGGAACTAAGATCAAAATACAAGTTCTTGATGAACAGTCCCATAAAGTGCCAGTTTTTACATATGACTGAGGGTTACTAGAGTAACCTACTGAGTGAGTTTTCAAGGGTCTTTCTGAGCTCAAATTAGCATGTTACCATAGACTCTTAAGTAGTCAAGGAATCTAATTAGTTCTACTAAAAAGTCTAGCTGCTATTCAGTAACAAAACTCCTATAATGCAGCATATGTGTAGATAGTGGAAACTGCCAAAAGGGAAAGGTGAAGGCAGGGCATAGAATGGCCAAAGTGGGCCGAGATCAAAGAAGCTCGAGAGTCAATGGTTCAGAAAAGTTATTCTCTATTACTTAGTCATAAAAAGAATGAAATACTGCCATTTGCAGCAACATGGATGGACCTAGAGATTATCATACTAAGCAAAGTAAGTCAGACAGAGAAAGATATCATATGATATCACTTATATGTGGAATCTAAAATAATGATACAAATGAACTTATTTACAAAAAAGAGACTCACAGATATAAAAAACAAACTTACTAAAGGGAAAAGGAGAGGGGCATAAATTTGGAATTTGGGATTAACAGATACTACTGTTTATAAAATAAACAACAGTGTTCTACTGTATATCACAGGGAACTATATTCAATATCTTATCCTATAATGGAAAAGAATCTGAAAAAGAATACATAGATAGATAGATAGATAGATAGATAAACATATGACTGAATCACTTTGCTCTACATGCAAAACATTGTAAATCAACTATACTTCCATTTAAAAAACAAAGAAAACAACATTCAAAATACATTTTCCTTAAAAGTGGTTTGGATTAGGAAAATAAAGTTCTCAGAATTATAAATAAATAAATAAGTTTAAATTTAAGAAAAAAGAAGGGCTTCCCTGGTGGCGCAGTGGTTGAGAGTCCGCCTGCCGATGCAGGGGACACGGGTTCGTGCCCCGGTCCGGGAGGATCCCACATGCCGCGGAGCGGCTGGGCCCGTGAGCCATGGCTGCTGAGCCTGCGCGTCCGGAGCCTGTGCTCCGCAACGGGAGAGGCCACAACAGTGAGAGGCCCGCGTACCGCAAAAAAAAAAAAGAAAAGTTATTCTCAATCCTGGCTGGACCTCAGAATTGTCTATAGTGCTTTTAAGAATTATGAGTTGCTGAACTATATGATGATTTACTCAGTGAGGATCCACCTTCTCCCCAGCAGACTTTGCCTCATTTGGCTCATTTTGCCTCTCATTTGGCTACAACCTATTCACATGTCTACCCCAGACCAGTTGCTGGCAAAGGGAGACAGCGTTGTGAAGATTCATCCCCTGGGGCTGGAGCCTTGCTGACCTAGGAAAACCACCACCACTGTGGTTTCAGCATTATGCAATGTACCATGGTGTGTAAAAATTCACTTTAAAAACAAAAAGAAAAAAGAAAAAGGTCTCTGCCTTCAAAGCTCATATACTGTTCACTTAGGAAGACCAAACATTGTAGGAAAGAACTGGATAAGTAATTGATACAGGGCAAGAGAAGTAGAACCAACCTTTGTGAAGTACCTACCTAACCATGTGCCGAGTACTTCATACTTGTCATCTCTATTAATCCTCACTTCAGTCTTATGAGGTCGTTAGTGTCAATGGCATTTTACAGATGAAAAAACCATAAGTTCAGAGATTTCAGGGCATTTGAATTGGATTACTTATCTAGAACATGGTAAACTAGAATTTGTGTTCTTCTTTTTGGAATCTATGTTTGTTTGTTGATTTGTTTTGTCATGGCAGCCTATCAGCCTGTCTCCTAAGTAATAAGGAGCTTCTTCACCCTCATTCCAGTTTTCCATATGTGACATGACCAAAATGCCTTCTATTCCTATACTTTTGAGTGAATAGGACAGGTATGGAGTGGCTATGTGTATTTCCTCAGGATTAATCCGTGCATGAAGCTCTTTGAATCAGAGCAATATTGTACAGCCCAGTTCTGCTCATCAAATATCAGTCAGTGATTTATTGACAACCCAAACAAGCGATCCATTCATGTAAGTTCATGATTTATGAGTTATAGCATGCTCCCCTGCACAGTATCTACCTCATTTCAAGCCTGCTCTGTAATGTAAAAATGATGGATGTGCAATAACTCTATCTACTGGTGCAGCTGTACCATTAACCAGAGATTTTTGTTTTGACTTTGATCATTATTTCACAAAATGGGAGTTCATTTCATAAAGAAGATGAGCTCATACAGAGAAATTGCACTTTGGGTTTTCTTAAGAGATGGTGATTCTTGTGACATTGAGTTCATGGGTTCATGTTGTCTGATCCTATGGAAGGAATAATGCCAGTATGTGAATCAAATAATGGAAGGGGAATAAAATAAGTTTTGAGAAACAGAGCTAAAAAAAGCTCAATTTATCGTAATTAGAAAAATGGATCTTGGGACTTCCCTGACGGTCCAGTGTTTAAGACTCCATGCTCACACTGCAGGGGACACAGGTCCGATCCCTGGTCGGGGAACTAAGATCATGCTTGGCACAGACAAAAAAAAAAAAAAAAAGGGATCTTGAAAGAGTCTTTCTAAAAGATGATGATATGGTGATGGAATGTAGAGCTTTTTCTGTGAATGGACTCTTTTATCCCAAATTATCAAGTGAGGTAGAAGAAATACGATTCATTTTATAATGCTTTTGTTATTGATTTCATAGGAGTTTGCTTTCTGCTTGTTCACAGCCACTAACTAGCATACAGAGGAAGTGTTGCTTACTTATGTAAAGAATTTTTTAAGATAGCAAAACTCGCCATGGTTAAACTTAGTTATTTGTGTAGGCTCAGTTCTCTCCCTGGGATGCCCACCTCATTTCTCCATTGGCCTGGGGAGCACATACTCTGTTGTACCACCTCCCCTATAAGGCCCTATGTTGCTCCTCTCCCAAGATTCCATCCTTTATGTTCCATCCAAGTGTGTCTTGTTATATCCGTAGCATTTAGTGTATTTATTGTTTCCTCACCTGATTTCCTCGATTAGATAGTGAGTGCCTTGAGGACGGGGAGAGTGACCTATTTATCTTGGTTTCCCCAGCACCTTGGAGCAAAGAGCATGACACAGGTAGGTGCTTATGCCAAATGTAACTCAAGGAATCTTGGGACCTCCCCTGCTGCTGTGGGGAGAGGACAAACCCTGAGGTTAGACGTGCTCCATCTGCCACAAAGTTCTGGGATGAAAAAGTATGAAGTGTTTATTGGTGCACATACAAAAGTCACTTATCTCACAGTTTTTCATCTGTCCTACTCCCTTCTCTCTTTTTTATCAGGGCTGCATATCCTCTGTCCTGGCCAGAGCATCATTTAGAGTGTGTTCATGCAATTTTCAGTGTCTTCAAGTAAAGATCTCAGGACTGAGATAACCAGTTTTACTTGGTTATCCTGTTCTCTTATAAAAATCAATCCATCGATCAATCATTAACTTTTTATGGAAAGAGTCAATACAAAATAAACCTTGATTTAGAAGTTGATCATGCAAACATTTAACATAAGTGAGTTCAGTTAGGCAAGCAAATAAAAAACTGAAAGAAAGACGAGTTTGAGAGAAGGAAAAATAATGACCTCTTTGAATAGTGTGAATGATTCTTCATGAGCTTGGGCCCTGGGTGTGAGATGGGAGATTGATACATTTGCTGAAATCTCTACTGGTCTCTGTTCATGATTTTAGCGTTTAAAGATGCAGGTATGTTTTTCATGCTTCTTGGCCCCTAACCACAAGCCAGCTTCTTTATCTGGTGGTCAAACAAAAAAGTGATGACCTAGCTCATAGTAGGAGGAAGAGGTGACTTCATTGGACTCCATATGAGACATGGCTGCTCTGCTGGATGCTTTATGGACGTTTTAAGGATTCTCAAGGATAATTTTGATGAATTTCACCTTATACACTGACTAGAAACAGAATGTGACATTCTCGGAGATACAAAATTTGTTGTCCAGATAGACTTTAGGGTTGGCAGGCTTTGTGAGCACATTGTGTGTGTGTGTAGGGCTGAAGAGAGGGCAGGTCCATTCACCAGATCAAGGGCTGGTGCTGATGTTTGATCACCAAAACACCTCTAGACCTAGGATTCTGATCTTGGTCCAACTGCCAGCCGAGGTTGAGCAAAGCCTTTTCATGCCTGCCTTTCCTGTATCAGAGGAAAAAAGGAACTGTTAAGGAAAAGGAAAGAACAAGCAATGGTTTCAGCTAAGCAATGGTTCCATTTAATAAGGGAATGGAGTGTGTTTTTATTTAATATGAATGGAAAAGTCCCAGCCAATAGTTCCAAACCTGGGTTGGAATAACAGAATGGCTTTGAGGGAGAGGGAGAGAGGAGAGGATGCTTGGTTTTAAGTGCCTGCTGGATGTTGTGTGCTGGGTTTAATACATGACAGTCCTAAGTGGAAGGGACAACTCTCTCCATTGTGCCAAGTTTGCATCTGAATCTCAAGGACCCCTGAAGGTCACTCAGTCAGTGTTGACAAAGTCTAGACTACAGCCCAGGCCTATCTCAACCCAAAGTCTATACTTCTCTCACTGCAACTCTTAAAATTGGCATGGGGTGAAGGCTGATGGAGACTCCTGGGTGCTATTCCAGATTTGGGTGGAACATCAGGTTTAGGGGTTGCGTGTCAGGAGAATGAGTGGATTGTGAGTCTTTGGGTCCCCAGAGCCTTGGACAGAAAGCCTGCTGATGGAATTAGGAGTTGTTCAGTCGGAGGGGAGGTGTTCAGAGTAGGGGTTCCAATGAAGTCATTTCTTTCCCATGGGTGACTGTAATCCCCCCCGCAGCACACGCACACATACATGCTCAGGAGTGTTCATGCACATATCAACACATACACAGACACACTCACAGGGCATGTGTTTTCGCCTAGGTAAGGGCTCCTTCCCCACGCCATCTCCAGCACATAGCCATGGGCACCTCTCTGTGGCTGAACCTTGTCTTGTATTAGGGTGCTCACAGGTAAGAACTCTCCACACAGGGTATGGAGAGGGTAACTCCTTCATCTTTAAGCCTCCTCTCACCCACGGTTCCTGGCACAGGGGTGATGAAGCTACCTGATGGTTTGGGGTGATTTTTGACAAGTTATATAAACCACCATTTGACACCTTTATGCTACTGGCTGTCCAGTTGTGTGGATACATATCAAGTGAAGCTGGATAACTTTTTAAAAATCACAATAAAAACATTCCTAGAAAAGGCAGTTCCCCAAAGGAGGTTGGCTAGCTATTGAATCTTCTGGGAGTTGTCTGCAGGCCTTTAGATAATGATCTCCTTTCTGGTCTTAGCTCAAAATTAGAGACAGATGCAGTTAGAGGAACAAAATAAAGAAGCCTAAAATTATGTGAGCCCTTTTTTTTTAACATCTTTATTGGAGTATAATTGCTTTACAATGGTGTGTTAGTTTCTGCTTTATAACAAATTGAATCAGCTATACATAAACATATATCCCCATATCCCCTCCCTCTTGCATCTCCCTCCCACCCTCCCTATCCCATCCCTCTAGGTGGACAAAAAGCAACGAGCTGATCTCCCTGTGCTATGTGGCTGCTTCCCACTAGCTACCTATTTTACATTTGGTAGTGTATATATGTCCATGCCACTCTCTCACTTCATCCCAGTTTACCCTTCCCCATTCCCGTGTCCTCAAGTCCATTCTCTACATCTGGATCTTTTTTCCTGTCCTGCCCATAGGTTTTTCAGAACCTTTTTTTTTTTTTTTTTTTTTTAAGATTCCATATGTATGTATTAGCATACGGTATTTGTTTTTCTCTTTCTGACTTACTTCACTCTGTATGACAGTCTCTAGGTCTATCCACCTCACTACAGATAACTCAATTTCATTTCCTTTTATGGCTGAGTAATATTCCATTGTATATATGTGCCACAGCGTCTTTATCCATTCATCTGTTGATGGACATTTAGGTTGCTTCCATGTCCTGGCTATTGTAAATAGAGCTGCAATGAACATTTTGGTACATGACTCTTTGAATTATGGTTTTCTCAGGGTATATGCCCAGTAGTGGGATTGCTGGGTCGTATGGTAATTCTATTTTTAGTTTTATAAGGAAGCTCCATACTGTTCTCCATAGTGGCTGTATCAATTTACATTCCCACCAACAGTGCAAGAGAGTTCCCTTTTCTCCACACCCTCTCCAGCACTTACTGTTTGTAGATTGTTTTGATGATGGGCATTCTGACCGATGTTGAGGTGATACCTCATTGTAGTTTTGATTTGCATTTCTCTAATGATTAGTGATGTTGAACATCCTTTCATGTGTTTGTTGGCAATCTGTATATCTTCTTTGGAGAAATGTCTGTTTAGATCTTCTGCCCATTTTTGGATTGGGTTGTTTGTTTTTTTGATATTGAGCTCATGAGCTGCCTGTATATTTTGGAAATTAATCCTTTGTCAGTTGCATTGTTTGCAAATATTTTCTTCCATTCTGAGGGTTGTCTATTCGTCTTGTTTATGGTTTCCTTTGCTGTGAAAAGGCTTTTAAGTTGCATTAGGTCTCATTTGTTTATTTTTGTTTTTATTTCCATTTCTCTAGGAGGTGGGTCAAAAAGGATCTTGCTGTGACTTATGTCATAGAGTGGTCTGCGTATGTTTTCCTCTAAGAGTTTTATGGTGTCTGGCCTTACATTTGGGTCTTTAATCCATTTTGAGTTTATTTCTGTGTGCGGTGTTAGGGAGTGTTCTAATTTCATTCTTTTACATGTAGCTGTCCATTTTTCCCAGCACCACTTATTGAAGAGGCTGCCTTTTCTGCACTGTATATTCTTGCCTCCTTTATGAAAGATAAGGTGAGCATATGTGCATGGGTTTATCTCTGGGTTTCTATCCTGTTCCATTGATCTATATTTCTGTTTTTGTGCCAGTAGCATAGTGTTTTGATTACTGTAGCTTTGTAGTATAGTCTGAAGTCAGGGAGCCTGATTCCTCCAGCTCCATTTTTCTTTCTCAGGGTTGCTTTGGCTATTCGGGGTCTTTTGTGTTTCCATACAGATTGTGAAATTTTTTGTGAAAAATTCTGTGAAAAATGCCATTGGTAGTTTGATAGGGATTGCATTGAATCTGTAGATTACTTTGGGTAGTAGAGTCATTTTCACAATGTTGATTCTTCCAGTCCATGAACATGGTATATCTCTCCATCTGTTTCTATCATCTTTAATTTCTTTCATCAGTGTCTTATAGTTTTCTGCATACAGATGTTTTGTCTCCT
>NC_041222.1:14988586-14998219 GCF_002837175.3 Physeter macrocephalus | reverse complement strand
TTATTCCTAGATATTTTATTCTTTTTGTTGCAATGGTAAATGGAAATGTTTCCTTAATTTCTCTTTCAGATTTTTCATCATTAGTGTATAGGAATGCAAGAGATTTCTGTTATGCAAGCCCTTTTAGTTGTTTATAATTGATATGCCCAGCACTTCTTGATAATTATTGGAAATTTTTGAGCTTTATAGTGCTTGATGTAATCAGTCCATGTCTCTGATGAGTCAACTGTCTTAGGCAGTATAGAACTCTAACTTTTTCATTGCTGAATTAGTCTTTTTTTTGTCTTGGTAGAGAAAATGATCTAAAATAACCTCGCTTTGGGTGACTTGAGCTGTCAGTTAAATTTAAAAAGCTAATTATTTTTAAGCAATAGAGCCTTACAGACTCTAAAGTCACAGACTGGGAGCCAACCAACCATCCAGGGTGTAAATATTTCCTTTTGGGAGGAACACTGACAGATTCTTTCTGAATACTTTGTTTCAATTCCAGTGCCCCACCTCCACTCACAGACAAAGAGACATGGGGAAGCCTCACTAATTGGCAAAGCTGGACAGGTGTAAAAGATTCAGTGCATGCAAAAGCAAGACCCTGATCTTCTCTTGGGATGAGCGCAGAGCAGTGTGTGCTTGTAAGGGGCCGTTTGGGCTGCATGGAAGGTGCTGGAAGTGGTCCAGGGTTGAGGTTTGGCAGGTCTCACTGCCTAAGTTTGAATCCTAGTTCAGTCACCTACTGGTGTGTAAACGTGGCCAAATTACTTAATGTTTCTAAGCCTTGGTTTCACTGTCTGTAAAATGGGGATGACGATAACCATGCTCCCTTCCTAAGGATGCTCTGTTATGAGAATTAAATCCACGTTGGCACGAAGCACGGGGGCTCACACGAGGTGCTCAACTGAAGTCGGTCAGTAGCTCTTTGGAACTTTTTTACTTCAGTCTCAGGGGTTACACGAGTCCCTCTTTCCTGCTTAATAATCCGAGGCCCAATTGCCATGTTTGAAAGAAACGTTATTTTAAAGTTCGGAAAAATATACCTAGAAATTGAATTTCTCATTTAATTTCCGTGCTTTTATGGAATAACCCAGATATCAGAGACGACAGATTTCTGATCCAGAAACTTCCTCAGCAGTGGTGACAAAGAGCTTTCACAAGCCCCAAACTTCCTTTATCCCAACAAAGCCACTCCACAGTCACAGGTTACCTGACACAATTTTGATGTGTTTCTCACATGGTAAGAGCTTGTTCAAAATTCCTATACCTGAGCCCCCTCCCTAGAGAGGCGGATGGGGCCTGGGAATATCATTTTGATGCAGGCAGTGAGTAGATGGCTTTTTGAGGTATTCTGCTCTAGGCCTTTGGGTTCCTTCCAGCCCTGCAGGACCTGCTGTCCTCGGGACAGGTACCCTCTGGTCTTCATGCCAGAGCTGTTGCCCAGCCAGCCCGCTCCACTAAAGGCAAACCGACTCACCTTTTAAAATCAACTTTTTGAGCACCTGTTGTGTGGTAGGTACCACGATGGGCCTGGAGTTTACAAAGATGAATTCAACATGGCGTGTGCTGACTTGGATCTCACAGTCTAGCTGAGGATCCCCTGCAGGAAAGGGCTGCCGTGTGTCCTGACTTGGAGGTGTTCACAAAGGCTTGTGAGAACAGAGCTGGCCCAGGCCACCCTGGCCTCCTCAGGCCCACCCACAGGTCCCAGATTCTGGTCTGGGGGCTCACCTAGTTTGAAGACCCCCTTGAGCATCAAGGAATGTTCCAAGCATGACCCATTCTTTGTGTGGGACTGCCCTACACATCATAGGAAATTTAGCACCTCTACCCTCCCAACACTAAATGCCACCTGTGCCCCCCAGTCATTGTGACAATCTGGGAAAATAAGAGCCACCGTGCATTTCTACGCCCATCCCTGGTGGGATGCTGCTGCTTCGGTTGAGGACCTCTATCCAGTCCAGGCCTTCCTCACTCGGTCTATAGCTCTTTTCCTTCCTTGAGAGACCACTTCCCTCCAGGGGTGTGCTTTCTTAGAACTGTAATTTGACAGTGTAAAAATCTATCTGTCTTGGGCTTCCCTGATGGCGCAGTGGTTAAGAATCCTCCTGCCAATGCAGGGGACACGGGTTCGAACCCTGGTCCGGGAAGATCCCACATGCCGAGGAGCAACTAAGCCCGTGCGCCACAACTACTGAGCCTGCACTCTAGAGCCTGCGAGCCACAACTACTGAGCCCATGTACCACAACTAAGGAAGCCTGCATGCCTAGAGCCCGTGCTCCGCAACGAGAGAAGTCACCACGCACTGGTGAGAAGCCCACGCACAACGAAGAGTAGCCCCTGCTCTCTGCAGCTAGAGAAAGCCCACACGCAGCAACGAAGACCCAATGCAGCCAAAAATATAAATAAATAAATAAATACATTTATTTTAAAAAAAATCTATTTGTGTTAACATACAAATGAGTTAACATAATACCAATCAAGGGGAAAGGAAGAGTCATTCTGTAACAGGGAGAAACCAGTTGGGATTTAAGAAGCACCTTAATCACCCTTAATTTTTTTCTGTAAAGGAAAGTAGTTTTCTTTCTTTCCAGGGATGTGCAAATGAGAGTCTTAGCAGGGTTCCCTAAGTAAGTAAATATGATGATCTATAATCAGCATCTCTAGGGATGGAAAGTTGTACAGAGTCTGAGGCTGACCCTTTGTGGTATGTGGTGCTGGGGGTCTTAGCAGAGGGGCCAGCCCAAGGCTCTGACTTGTAAGAGCATCGCAGCTTTGCCCGGGATCACTACAGTGGGAAATCAAACAGAAGTAACAGCTTCTGCTCACTGAGTATTACCATGTGCCAGGCACTGGGTTGAGTGCTGAGAAGGATCTCTTAAATCCTCAAAACAACCAGAGTTTTAGCATCTTACAGTTGGGGAAACTGAGGCTTAGCAGTGGAGTTTAGACAGCCAGGAGGGCCACAGCTGGCATTCACATTCAGGCTGTCCACATCCAGAGCTAGGACCCTGGACCATTGTACCATCCACATTGTCACCCATCTTTTGCTAGATTCATCTCTTTTATTATTCATTTTCGGATTCGGTCTGATTCTCCCAAATCTCAAATTTTTCATAGGTGAGCGGCACTTCTAGTAGAAACCCTTCCTCCTTAATGCCAGGAGGGGTCTCTGCTTAGATTGCTTAACTATCTCAATGCTGTGGTGTCTGGGCTGCTTGCACTACTCAGATTGTGGCCTCTTGGAAGCTGGCATTTAATTTCAACAGTTGATAGGTGAGAATAGGAGGGGAGTCACATTGGCAGAGGTGGAGAGATAGAAGGAGAGGGTGAAATAAAAAGGGGGCTGGAATTGGCGTTAAGAGCCCTGGGTTTAAACCCCTCTTTAAAATTTACTTGCTGGATACACGGATGGACTTAGAGATTATCATATTAAGTGAAGTAAGTCAGACGGAGAAAAACAAATATCATCTGATATCACTTATATGTAGAATCAAAAAAAATGAAAGAAATGGACTTATTTACGAGACAGAAACAGACTCACAGACATAGAAAACAAATCTGTGGTTACTGTAGGGGAAAGATGGGGGGAGGGATAAATTAGGAGCTTGGGATTAACAGATACAAACTACTATATATAAAATAGATAACCAACAAGGACCTACTGTATAGCACAGGGAACTGTATTCAATATCTTATAATAACCTATAATGGAAAAGAATCTGAAAAGGAATATGTGTGTGTGTGTGTGTGTAACTGAATCACTTTGTTGTGCACCTGAAACTAAAAGAATATTGTAAATCAGCTATACTTCAATAAGAAAATATTTATCTGCTGGAAGACATCATACATGCATAGATTTTTCTGGGCCTCAGTTTCTCTTTCACATGTGGAATGGGCATGGCTTTATCCACTTACCTAAAAGGGCTGTTGACTATCCAGAGATAGTCAAATGCCCCAGGGAGTGTACAGGGCAACTCTTGGGAGTGAGGAGGGTAGAAATTTTTAGCATTTCTATTTTTTACTTACTAAGAAATTAAGCTTTACTAATATTTAATATATGGATTGATCCTGCTACCCACAGTATGCTGCATGTTCCAGGCATGTCCTTAAAAAAAGAGAGAAAGTTCCAGAACTTCAAGGGGTTGGCTGCTCTGTCCTCATTCAGCACATGGTGTTTTATCGCAGTTTATCTCTGCAGGTAACGTGGACTCACAGAGAACATTATCTAGTTTAAACTGAACATACTCTACCAAACTGCAAATGTGGCTTAAAAAGGTTTTTGCACAGAAACCAGGAATTAAATTTTGGTTTGTCCACACAAACCAAAAATGGCAGAGCTAACACTTCTCTCGGAGGAGTTTTTTTTTTTGTCAGCTCCAGTAAGATGTAAAAGCAAAGATAGGCTTATAATATCTGATAAGAAGTTGATCCCAAGGGTGGTGGTGGGGTGAATTGGGAGATTGGGATTGACATATACACACTAATATGTATAAAAGAGATAACTAATAAGAACCTGCTGTATAAAAAAAAAAAAGTTGACCCCAAGAAGTTCAAAATTATCAAGAAGACTTTTTGAACTAAACATTTACCTCTACTCTCATGGGAAGACCCTTGAATTTTTAATTTATTTAACGTATTGCTTATTTCCTCTATAAATTATCCATTTTAAATGCCCTTTTTGTGCATATTCTGTAATGTACACATTAGTTCAGTGGTGCATGTAGATTATGTTTATCTATTATATGTATGTATTCAGATGGTATGTACTCAAAATAGTTTAAAGATAAAGGTGTGTGAAAAAAATTGAAGGCCAACTCTGATGTATAATATATGTGCAGGGCCTGGCACACATCACATGAGCTCAATCAGTGTTGATTTCCATCCTCTTCCTCCCTGGAATGGAGTCCATAGTACTTAAGTGGACCTTGCTGATGAAAGGGGAGTGGTTGGTTTGATTTGTAGAACAAGGTGCATCTGAACCGTGTGCTACCCTAGGCCTGGCCCCATCCCAGCTGGTCACACCAAGCTCCAAACGTTTGTAGGAGCCAGGACGAGACCAGCTGGCTGCCTATAAGTGGCCCTCTTCTGTCACCACTGCACGGTTGTCACAGCCCTGGCATCCATCCACCAGACACAGCGAAGAAACAGTAGCCAAGATTCAAATCTGTAGCTCCTGATCCCAACAAACACACCCAATGCTTTAGTGGGTTGTACAAAGAAACTACATTTTTCAGATTTGGGGTCTACTCCTCCAACTGGCTCCTGACCATTCATTGGTTGGTGAATCTGAACATGGGATACAGTTGATCATGTCACTGTCAAGAGCGGACCTTGGTAGCTAACGTTTACTGGGTGCATTATATGCCCAGCCTTCAGCTAAGCACTTTTCCAAAATTATTTAATTTTCACAACAATCACGTGAAGTAAGTTCTGCTACCAGCTCCATTTTACACACTAGCAAACTGAGACCCAGAGAAGTAACTTTACGAAAGGAAAGTAAACTGAAGATGAAAGTGAGAAACCCCAGCCTCTCATTGGCCCAGGAGCCATTTTCTCCATTTCCAAAGCCCATTTTGTAAGGAACTGAAGGGGTCTACCATCCTAAATTGTCAAATAGAAAGGCTCTAAATGCAATGTGGTATCCTAGATTGGATTCTGGAATGGAGAACGGACGTTGAAAAAAAGGAGAGGTCCAGGCCAGGAGAGAAGCTCATGGCACACAAGTTAGGGCCTATGAAAATAGGGACCTGCCTCCAGAGGAAGGGAAGTAAGCAGCAGGTTGGTGTTCTGACTGCTGCACAGACCATTGTAAAAAGGCCCCACGGGTGGGCAGCCACCCTGGTGAGGGTTCAGCATCATATGAGAAGTCTCTGGCCATTGTGATTCTTTCTTGCCTGGGTCTCCTCCGTTGGCTGGCACTCACCAAGCTTTGTAAGGGAGGATGCTGGTGTTAGAAGGGAGAAGTCTCCATGCCTGACTACCCTTATCACTGAAGCCTTGGCTTTGGGGAAACCACAGCACAGGCTCAGAGTCAGGCAGAGCTGGGTGCAAATACCAGCACCACCTCTTCCTCCCCCTGTGCTCGGG
Organism: Physeter macrocephalus; assembly: GCF_002837175.3. Lineage (NCBI taxonomy): Eukaryota > Metazoa > Chordata > Mammalia > Artiodactyla > Physeteridae > Physeter > Physeter macrocephalus. The sequence continues at coordinate 14,992,140 of NC_041222.1, read as the reverse complement.
GCGCTTATCCATCTGAGCCTTAGCTTCTTCCTCTGAAAAGTAGGGACCATGCAACCTTCTTCTTAGTGTTGTAAGACTTGAATAAAATAACACCTGACAGTTCCAGGTGCATGTATCACTCAGTGGGAACCCTCTCCCTTTGTCATCCTTGGCTTCCTCTTTTCCTCTAGGAGTAAGGAGTGTGCCAATTCAAGACTTGTGAGACAATTTTTTTCTCATGTTTCCTTTCCCTATTACTTACTTATAGGTGCCCACTCAGCACCACCACCACCTCCAACGCACACACGGCTTGCTGATTAGACTTCAGCCTCCTAGAGCTTGTGTCAATAGCAGAGCTCAGGGATGGTTGGCTCTTGGTACTTGTAGCCAGGGTTCTGCAAACTACAGCCTTTGCCCAAATGGAGCACAGCTACACCCAATTGTTCATGTATCGTCTGTAGCTGCTTTTGTGCTACAAGGGCAGAGCTGAGTGTTACCAAACCAAACTTGGGTTTATTCACCCGATGAACGTTAAAGCCAATCTAGTGATACTGGGTTATGGTGAAGAAAAGTACAGCGTTTATATCTCAGGGCCAAGCAAGAACGGGCAGCTCATGCTCAAAAGACCCAAACTCCCCAGTGGCTTTCAGGGAAAGGTTTTTAAGGGCAGGGTGAGGGAGAGGGTCTCAGGGTGTGTGACCAGCTCACGCACGTCTTTCTGACTGGTTGGTGGTGAGGTAACAGGGTGATGTTTCAGGAATCTCAATCATCAGCCTTCCGGTTCCAAACCATCCGGGTCTATGTGCTGGTGGTCAGCATGCTGTTAACTTCTTCCACCTGGTGGGGGTTTTAGTATTTGCAAAACAACTCAAGGATGTGGCTCAGGGTATTATCTATAGCCCTTGAGGAGGAACTAAAAGTCCTTGACTTTGTTTCATGGCTGAACTATTATTATTTTGTCTCCCTTGACTGTTTTCTTTTATTTCTGTATTTTTTAAAAACTCCTCTGATTAAATTTTTCCTCTTGGAACTCAGGGATGGACTAGGAGGCTAAAGCTTTTCTACAAATAAGAGGTGGGGGACATGGTGGCATCTGTCCTCAGGAAGGCCCCACAGGGTGTCACAAGCAGTTGGGACAGAGACCATAGAGCCAAAAATATTTAGTCTGTAGCTCTTTACAGAGCAAGTTAGCCAACTCCCACACCAGAGGATAGAGGTTTTAGAATATAGGATAGAACATAGACTCCTTATAAAAGAGAGAGGGAGAGGAAGAGAGATGGGGGAGAGAGAGACAGAGAGAGAATCTATCTCAGAGTTTTCACAAAGCCCTTTATTCCCTAACGAATGCAGTGCCTATGGAACTTTCACCTATGGTACTTTCAGCTCTCTGCTTGAAGGCAGGAATCTTCCAAAGGTCAAATGCAGGGCCCAGAGCCCTAGGACTCCAGGCTGGCATTGGTTAGTAACTCTTTAGGGAGGTAGACATCTCAAAATGAGCCTACACATAACGCATCCAGCTGGGGATTTGCAGATAGATACCTTCCCCATTAAAATAGATCAAGAAATGACTATTTGGCATCAATAAAATCTTGTTTGTTTCTTGGATAGCATTTTCCTTTTCCAAGTTGGTTGGCTTTCACATGTCAAAAAATTTGAGGATATGGGGAGGGGGAAGGGTAAGCTGGGACGAAGTGAGAGAGTGGCATGGACATATATACACTACCAAACGTAGGGTGGGTAGCTAGTGGGAAGCGGCCTCATGGCACAGGGAGATCAGCTAGGTGGTTTGTGACCACCTAGAGGGGTGGGATAGGGAGGGTGGGAGGGAGGGAGACGCAAGAAGGAAGAGATATGGGAACATATGTATATGTATAACTGATTCACTTTGTTATAAAGCAGAAACTAACACACCATTGTAAAGCAATTATACTCCAATAAAGATGTTTAAAAAAAATAAGCAAATGAGAAGTAGGAGTATGTAATGATAGGGGTGCCATTGGCCAAGTCTGTGTTGTCCCATTCTTGCAGTATTTGTTATACTTTTTGTTAAATTACCATTATTAGTATGGGTTCTTCATTCTTTACCCTGATCAGGAACTTACCTGAAATAAATGCTGATAAGACCCTGGAAAGTGTGGGAACAGAGGAGAAGGATAGGACAGGCCCCCTTGTTCATTATGTGTAGGGAACCCCCAGGGAGGCTGAGTCAGTTCAGAGAGACCCATGGGCCTCCCACACCCTCACTAGAACTGATTCCCTCTCCCTGTCTCGAACTGTCATCAGTCACCAAAGGAGACTGAACAGGGACCCTTTGGAGGCTTTGGAGGTACGTGCAGGATCTATTGCCTGTAATTCAAAGCTGATTAAAGACCTACGCAGGCCCTATTTACTGCTCTTTCTTGGCAATCACAGGTGTTATAGGTGGAGGCTGCATAGAACAAACCTGTTCTCAGGGATAATCTTTTTCTTTTTTTTTTTTTTTTCTTTTTTTTTAAATTTTTTTATTTTTTTTATTATTATTTTTTTTAATCTTTTTCTTAACTGTTGTCTTTCTGAATTTTGAAATTCAGTATAGCATTTAAAAGCACAAAACTTGTTAGCCAGATTCAGTTTGACCTTCATTTAAGATGTTTTCTGTGGTTCTATATCCAACCTCCCACTTCGTCCCTTCTGACATGGTTAATCACTCATGTCCTGGGGTAGAAAATATTCATCTAAACTAATCCCAAGAGAAGGAGCCTCAGGGGAGGGGAAGGGAAAGGAGATATCAGCTGATGAGGATGATAAATCCTACAGTGATAAAGCAGCTTGACTCTTGAAAGCCAGCTCAGTACAAGATCTCCAAGCCATTATGTCAGAAACCTCATCGACCTGGGGCTGAAACCCAGACTCTGAAGACCAAAGGAAGCAAGGACTTAACTACAAAAATAGAAAAGTGACCAACCCAGTGCTGTCTTCCAACAAAATTTAACCAAATCACTTATTTCAGACTGATGAGGGAAGAGCTCAAATCTGCTTAAGCCGTAGGAGCTGCTTATCAGCCTGCCACACGCCCAGCAATGATTTTCCACCGTGGCTGACATTAAAACTACCTGGGAGCATTTATAGCTTCCAAAGCCCCCACCAATAAGATCAAAGTCTCTGGAGGTGGGACCTGGGCTTGGTACTTGTTAATGTTCCTCAGGTGATCTTAATGGTCATCTAGGGTTTTGCACTGTGGGGAGAATTAAGGTCAAGGTGTGGCACCCAGCTGGCTCCTGCGTGTTAAGAACTGGATGAGACTGGAAGCCAGATGTTAATAATGAGGTCAGGACACCACTGACATGGTATTTTTTTAACATCTTTATTGGAGTATAATAGCTTTACAACGGTGTGTTAGTTTCTGCTTTATAACAAAGTGAATCAGTTATACATATACATATGTCCCCATATCTCTTCCCTCTTGCGTCTCCCTCCCTCCCACCCGCCCTATCACACCCCTCTAGGTGGTCACAGAGCACCCAGCTGATCTCCCTGTGCTATGCGGCTGCTTCCCACTAGCTATCTATTTTACGTTTGGTAGCGTATATACGTCC
>NC_041222.1:14985188-14987962 GCF_002837175.3 Physeter macrocephalus | reverse complement strand
GAGGATACGGGGAGGGGGAAGGGTAAGCTGTGACAAAGTGAGAGAGTGGTATGGACATATATACACTACCAAACATAAAATAGATAGCTAGTGGGAAGCAGCCGCCTAGCACAGGGAGATCAGCAACGTGGTTTGTGACCACCTAGAGGGGTGGGATAGGGAGGGTGGAAGGGAGGGAGATGCAAGAAGGAAGAGATATGGGAACATATGTATATGTATAACTGATTCACTTTGTTATAAAGCAGAAACTAACACACCATTGTAAAGCAATTATACTCCAATAAAGATGTTTAAAAAAAATAAGCAAATGAGAAGTAGGAGTATGTAATGATAGGGGTGCCATTGGCCAAGTCTGTGTTGTCCCATTCTTGCAGTATTTGTTATACTTTTTGTTAAATTACCATTATTAGTATGGGTTCTTCATTCTTTACCCTGATCAGGAACTTACCTGAAATAAATGCTGATAAGACCCTGGAAAGTGTGGGAACAGAGGAGAAGGATAGGACAGGCCCCCTTGTTCATTATGTGTAGGGAACCCCCAGGGAGGCTGAGTCAGTTCAGAGAGACCCATGGGCCTCCCACACCCTCACTAGAACTGATTCCCTCTCCCTGTCTCGAACTGTCATCAGTCACCAAAGGAGACTGAACAGGGACCCTTTGGAGGCTTTGGAGGTACGTGCAGGATCTATTGCCTGTAATTCAAAGCTGATTAAAGACCTACGCAGGCCCTATTTACTGCTCTTTCTTGGCAATCACAGGTGTTATAGGTGGAGGCTGCATAGAACAAACCTGTTCTCAGGGATAATCTTTTTCTTTTTTTTTTTTTTTTCTTTTTTTTTAAATTTTTTTATTTTTTTTATTATTATTTTTTTTAATCTTTTTCTTAACTGTTGTCTTTCTGAATTTTGAAATTCAGTATAGCATTTAAAAGCACAAAACTTGTTAGCCAGATTCAGTTTGACCTTCATTTAAGATGTTTTCTGTGGTTCTATATCCAACCTCCCACTTCGTCCCTTCTGACATGGTTAATCACTCATGTCCTGGGGTAGAAAATATTCATCTAAACTAATCCCAAGAGAAGGAGCCTCAGGGGAGGGGAAGGGAAAGGAGATATCAGCTGATGAGGATGATAAATCCTACAGTGATAAAGCAGCTTGACTCTTGAAAGCCAGCTCAGTACAAGATCTCCAAGCCATTATGTCAGAAACCTCATCGACCTGGGGCTGAAACCCAGACTCTGAAGACCAAAGGAAGCAAGGACTTAACTACAAAAATAGAAAAGTGACCAACCCAGTGCTGTCTTCCAACAAAATTTAACCAAATCACTTATTTCAGACTGATGAGGGAAGAGCTCAAATCTGCTTAAGCCGTAGGAGCTGCTTATCAGCCTGCCACACGCCCAGCAATGATTTTCCACCGTGGCTGACATTAAAACTACCTGGGAGCATTTATAGCTTCCAAAGCCCCCACCAATAAGATCAAAGTCTCTGGAGGTGGGACCTGGGCTTGGTACTTGTTAATGTTCCTCAGGTGATCTTAATGGTCATCTAGGGTTTTGCACTGTGGGGAGAATTAAGGTCAAGGTGTGGCACCCAGCTGGCTCCTGCGTGTTAAGAACTGGATGAGACTGGAAGCCAGATGTTAATAATGAGGTCAGGACACCACTGACATGGTATTTTTTTAACATCTTTATTGGAGTATAATAGCTTTACAACGGTGTGTTAGTTTCTGCTTTATAACAAAGTGAATCAGTTATACATATACATATGTCCCCATATCTCTTCCCTCTTGCGTCTCCCTCCCTCCCACCCGCCCTATCACACCCCTCTAGGTGGTCACAGACTCCATACTGTTCTCCATAGTGGCTGTATCAATTTACATTATTCCCACCAGCAGTGCAAGAGGGTTCCCTTTTCTCCACACCCTCTCCAGCATTTATTGTTTCTAGAGTTTTTGATGATGGCCAATCTGACCGGTGTGAGATGATATCTCATTGTCGTTTTGATTTGCATTTCTCTAATGATTAATGATGTTGAGCATTCTTTCATGTGTTTGTTGGCGATCTGTATATCTTCTTTGGAGAAATGTCTATTTAGTTCTTCTGCCCATTTTTGGATTGGGTTGTTTGTTTTTTTGTTATTGAGCTGCAAGAGTTGCTTATAAATTTTGGATATTAATCCTTTGTCAGTTGCTTCGTTTGCAAATATTTTCTCCCATTCTGAGGGTTGTCTTTTGGTCTTGTTTATGGTATCCTTTGCTGTGCAAAGGCTTTTAAGTTTCATTAGGTCCCATTTGTTTATTTTTGTTTTTATTTCCATTTCTCTAGGAGGTGGGTCAAAAAGGATCTTGCTGTGATTTATGTCATAGAGTGTTCTGCCTATGTTTTCCTCTAAGAGTTTTATAGTGTCTGGCTTTACATTTAGGTCTTTAATCCATTTTGAGTTTATTTTTGTGTATGGTGTTAGGGAGTGTTCTAATTTCATTCTTTTACATGTACCTGTCCAGTATTCCCAGCACTACTTATTGAAGAGGCTGTCTTTTCTGCACTGTATATTCTTGCCACCTTTATCAAAGATAAGGTGACCATATGTGCATGGGTTTATCTCTGGGCTTTCTATCCTGTTCCATTGATCTATATTTCTGTTTTTGTGCCAGTACCATACTGTCTTGATTACTGTAGCTTTGTAGTATAGTCTGAAGTCAGGGAGCCTGATTCCTCCAGCTCCATATTTCGCTCTCAAGATTGCTTTGGTTATTCAGGGTCTTTTGTGTTT
>NC_041222.1:14981630-14984778 GCF_002837175.3 Physeter macrocephalus | reverse complement strand
AGATTGCTTTTGCTATTTGGGGTCTTTTGTGTTTCCATACAAATTGTGAAATTTTTTTTTCTAGTTCTGTAAAAAATGCTAGTGGTAGTTTGATAGGGATTGCATTGAATCTGTAGATTGCTTTGGGTAGTAGAGTCATTTTCACAATGTTGATTCTTCCAATCCAAGAACATGGTATATTTCTCCACCTATTTGTATCATCTTTAATTTCTTTCATCAGTGTCTTATAGTTTTCTGCATACAAGTTTTTTGTCTCCTTAGGTAGGTTTATTCCTAGATATTTTATTCTTTTTGTTGCAATGGTAAATGGGAGTGTTTTCTTAATTTCACTCTCAGATTTTTCATCATTAGTGTATAAGAATGCCAGAGATTTCTGTGCATTAATTTTGTATCCTGCTACTTTGCCAAATTCATTGATTAGCTCTAGTAGTTTCCTGGTAGCCTCCTTAGGATTCTCTATGTATAGTATCATGTCATCTGCAAACAGTGACAGCTTTACTTCTTCTTTTCCTATTTGGATTCCTTTTATTTCTTTTTCTTCTCTGATTGCTGTGGCTAGAACTTCCAAAACTATGTTGAATAAGAGTGGTGAGAGTGGGCAACCTTGTCTTGTTCCTGATCTTAGTGGAAATGGTTTCAGTTTTTCACCACTGAGGATGATGTTGGCTGTGGGTTTGTCATATATGGCCTTTATTATGTTGAGGAAAGTTCCTGTTATGCCTACTTTCTGCAGGGTTTTTATCATAAATGGGTGTTGAATTTTGTCGACAGCTTTGTCTGCCTCTATTGAGATGATCATATGGTTTTTCTCCTTCAGTTAGTTAATATGCTGTATCACATTGATTGATTTGCGTATATTGAAGAATCCTTGCATTCCTGGGATAAACCCCAATTGTTCATAGTGTATGATCCTTTTAATGTGCTGTTGGATTCTGTTTGCTAGTATTTTGTTGAGGATTTTTGCATCTATGTTCATCAGTGATATTGGCCTGTAGTTTTATTTCTTTGTGACATCTTTGTCTGGTTTTGGTATCAGAGTGATGGTGGCCTCGTAGAATGAGTTTGGCAGTGTTCCTCCCTCTGCTATATTTTGGAAGACTTTGAGAAGGATAGGTGTTAGTTCTTCTCTAAATGTTTGATAGAATTTGCATGTGAAGCAAATTCCTGGGATTTTGTTTGTTGGAAGGTTTTTCTTTTGTTTTGTTTTGTTTTTGTTTTGTTTTTGTGGTACGCGGGCCTCTCACTGTTGTGGCCTCTCCCGTTGCGGAGCACAGGGTCCGGACGCACAGGCTCAGTGGCCTTGGCTCACGGGCCCAGCCGCTCCGCAGCATGTGGAATCTTCCCGGACTGGGGCACGAACCCGTATCCCCTGCATTGGCAAGCAGATTCTCAACCACTGCGCCACCAGGGAAGCCCTGTGCCCTGTTGGAAGGTTTTTAATCACAGTTTCAATTTCAGTGCTTGTGACTGGTCTGTTCATATTTTCTGTTTCTTCCTGGTTCAGTCTCAGAAGGTTGTGCATTTCTAAGAATTTGTCCATTTCTTCCAGGTTGTCTATTTTGTTGGCATATAGTTGCTTGTAGTAATCTCTTATGTTCCTTTGTATGTCTGCAGTGTCAGTTGTTACTTCTCCTTTTTCATTTCTAATTCTATTGATTTGAGTCTTCTCCCTTTATTCTTGATGAGTCTGGCTAATGGTTTATCAATTTTGTTTATCTTCTCAAAGAACCATCTTTTAGTTTTATTGATCATTGCTATCGTTTCCTTCATTTTTTTTTCATTTATTTCTGATCTGATCTTTATGATTTCTTTCCTTCTGCTAACTTTGGGGGTTCTTTGTTCTTCTTTCTCTAATTGCTTTAGGTGTAAGGTTAGGTTGTTTATTTGAGATGTTTCTTGTTTCTTAAGGTAGGATTGTATTGCTGTAAACTTCCCTCTTAGAACTGCTTTTGCCGCATCCATAGGTTTTGGGTCGTTGTGTTTTCACTGTCATTTGTTGCTAGGTACTCTTTGATTTCCTCTTTGATTTCTTCAGTGATCTCTTGGTTATTAAGTAGTGTGTTGTTTAGCCTCCATGTGTTTGTATTTCTTACAGATTTTTTCCTGTAATTGATAACTAGTCTCATAGCACGGTGGTCAGAAAAGACACTTGATACAATTTCAATTTTCTTAAATTTACCAGGGCTTGATTTGTGACCCAAGATGTGATCTATCCTGGAAAATGTTCCATGAGCAGTTGAGAAGAAAGTGTATTCTGTTGTTTTGGGATGGAATGTCCTATTAATATCAATTATGTCCATCTTGTTTAATGTATCATTTAAAGCTTGTGTTTCCTTATTTATTTTCATTTTGTATGATCTGTCCATTCGTGAAAGTGGGGTGTTAAAGTCCCCTACTATGATTGTGTTACTGTCAATTTCCCCTTTAATGGTTGTTAGCATTTGCCTTATGTATTGAGGTGCTCCTATGTTGGGTGCATAAATATTTACAATTGTTATATATTCTTCTTGGATTGACCCCTTGATCATTATGTAGTATCCTTCTTTGTCTCTTATAATAGTCTTTGTTTTAAAGTCTATTTTGTCTGATATGAGAATTGGTACTCCAGCTTTCTTTTGATTTCCATTTGCATGGAATATCTTTTTTCATCCCCTCACTTTCAGTCTGTATGTGTCCCTATGTCTGAAGTGGGTCTCTTTTAGACAGCATATATATGGGTCTTGGTTTTGTATTCATTCAGCCAGTCTATGTCTTTTGGTTGGAGCATTCAATCCATTTACATTTAAGGTAATTATCAATATGTATGTTCCTATTACCATTTTCTTAATTGTTTTGGGTTTATTATTGTAGGTCTTGTTGTTCTCTTGTGTTTCCTGCCTAGAGAAGTTTCTTTAGCATTTGTTGTAAAGCTGGATTGGTGGTGCTGAATTCTCTTAGCTTTTGCTTGTCTGTAAAGGTGTTAATTTCTCCGTCAAAGCTGAATGAGAACCTTGTTGGGTAGAGTAATCGTGGTTGTAGGTTCTTCCCTGTCATCACTTTAAATATGTCCTGCCACTCCCTTTTGGCTTGCAGAGTTTCTGCTGAAAGATCAGCTGTTAACCTTATGGGGATTCCCTTATGTGTTATTTGTTGTTTTTCCCTTGCTGCT
>NC_041222.1:14980706-14981246 GCF_002837175.3 Physeter macrocephalus | reverse complement strand
GTATGGGACTCTCTGTGCTTCCTGGACTTGATTGACTATTTCCTTTCCCATATTAGGGAAGTTTTCAGCTATAATCTCTTCAAATATTTTTTCAGTACCTTTCTTTTTCTCTTCTTCTTCTGGGACCCCCATAATTCGAATGTTTGTGCGTTTAATGTTGTCCCAGAGGTCTCTGAGACTGTTCTCAATTCTTTTCATTCTTTTTTCTTATTCTGCTCTGCAGTAGTTATTTCCAGTATTTTATCTCCAGGTCACTTATCAGTTCTCCTGCCTCAGTTATTCTGCTATTGATCCCTTCTAGAGAATTTTTAATTTCATTTATTGTGTTGTTCATGACTGTTTGTTTGCTCTTTAGTTCTTCTAGGTCCTTGTTAAACGTTTCTTGTATTTTTCTTGTATTTTCTCCGTTCTCTTTCCAAGATTTTGGATCATCTTTACTATCATTATTCTGAATTCTTTTTCAGGTAGACTGCCTATTTCCTCTTCATTTGTTATGTCTGGTGGGTTTTTGCCTTGCTCCTTCATCTGCTGTGTTTTTCT
>NC_041222.1:14978988-14980659 GCF_002837175.3 Physeter macrocephalus | reverse complement strand
GCTAGTTGTTTGGCATAGGGTGTCCAGCACTGTAGCTTGCTGGTTGTTGAGTGGAGCTGGGTCTTGGCGTTGAGATGGAGATCTCTGGGAGATTTTTGCCGTTTGATATTACGTGGAGCTGGGAGGTCTCTTGTGGACCAGTGTCCTGAACTTGGCTCTCCCACCTCAGTGGCACACCCCTGACACCTGGCTGGAGCACCAAGAGCCTATCTTCCACACGGCTCAAAATAAAAGGTAGAAAAAGAAAGAAAGAAAGAAAGAATAACATAAAATAAAATAAAATAAAGTAAAATAAAGTTATTAATATAAAAAATATATTATTAAATATTATACAATATATTATTAAATATATAAAATATATAAATATATAAAAAATAATTATTAAGAAAAAAATTTTTAAGTAATATAAATAACCAGACAGACAGAACCCTAGGAGAAATGGTAAAAGCAAAGCTATACAGACAAAATCACACACAGAAGCATACACATACACACTGAGAAAAAGAGAAAAGGGGAAAAAATATATATATATCATTGTTCCCAAAGTCCACCTCCTCAATTTGGGATGATTCGTTGTCTATTCAGGCATTCCACAGATGCAGGGTACATCAAGTTGATTTGGAGATTTAATCCGCTGCTCCTGAGGCTGCCGGGAGAAATCTCCCTTTCTCTTCTTTGGTCGCACAGCTCCCGGGGTTCAGCTTTGGATTTGGCCCCGCCTCTGCGTGTAGGTCGCCTGAGGGCGTCTGTTCTTCGCTCAGACAGGACGGGGTTAAAGGAGCAGCTGATTCGGGGGCTCTGGCTCACTCAGGCCGGGAGAGAGGGAGGGGTACGGATGCGAGGCGAGCCTGCGGAGTGATGTTGCAATAGCCTGATGCCCGCCGTGTGTTCTCCCGGGGAGGTTTTCCCTGGATCACGGGACCCTGGCAGTGGCGGGCTGCACAGGCTCCTGGGGGCGGGGAGGTGTGGACAGTGACCTGTGCTCGCACACAGGCTTCCTGGTGGCGGCAGCAGCGGCCTTAGCGTCCCATGCCCGTCTCTGGGGTCCGCGCTGATACCCGCGGCTCGCGCCCATCTCTGGAGCTCCTTTAAGCGACGCGCTTAATCCCCTCTCCTCTCGCACCAGGAAACAAAGAGGGAAGAAAAAGTCTCTTGCCTCTTCCGCAGCTCCAGACTTTTTCCCCGGACTCCCTCCCGGCTAGCTGTGGTGCACTAACCCCTTCAGGCTGTGTTCACACCGCCAGCCCCAGTCCTCTCCCTGGGATCCGACCAAAGCCCGAGGCTCAGTTCCCAGCCCTCGCCCGACCCGGCGGGTGAGCAGACAAGCCTCTCGGGCTGGTGAGTGCCGGTCGGCACCGATCCTCTGTGCGGGAATCTCTCCGCTTTGCTCTCTGCACCCCTGTGGCTGCGCTCTCCTCCGCGGCTGCGGAGCTTCCCCCTCCGCCACCCGCAGTCTCCGCCCGTGAAGGTGCTTCTAGTGTGTGGAAACCTTTTCCTCCTTCACAGCTCCCTCCCACTGGTGCAGGTAAGTGGGGCATTTCTTGCCTTTTGGGAAGTCTGAGGTCTTCTGCCAGCGTTCAGTGGGTGTTCTGTAGGAGTTGTTCCACATGTAGATGTATTTCTGATGTATTTGTGGGGAGGAAGGTGATCTCTGCGTCTTACTCTTCTGCC
>NC_041222.1:14938431-14978424 GCF_002837175.3 Physeter macrocephalus | reverse complement strand
TTTCTTGCCTTTTGGGAAGTCTGAGGTCTTCTGCCAGCGTTCAGTGGGTGTTCTGTAGGAGTTGTTCCACATGTAGATGTATTTCTGATGTATTTGTGGGGAGGAAGGTGATCTCTGCGTCTTACTCCTCCGCCACCTTGAAGGTCCTCCTGACATGGTATTAATAGCCAGAGATCTTGAATGTTGCCCCAGACTGCAGCTATAACTCTGGAGGATACTGACAAAGGAAAGCAAAGTCTGATTCTGAGCCAGACTTAGTGAGATCCCAACCTGCCTGCCTGCCCTCCATGCCTCTCTCATGGCAGATCTCTGGTTAAGGCCAGTGTGGCTGGAGTGTGAAGTGAGGAGGAGGAGAAAGGGACAAGATGAGGGGCAAGAGAAAGGCAGGCAATGGACCATGGATGGGCTTGCTTTGATTTTATTCCAAGTGAAAAAGGAAGTCATTGGATGGTTTATAAATGCCATCTTATTTAACCAATTATTTGCTGTTTGTTTTTTTTTTTTTTGATTTTGCATATATCTCCGTACTGAATATTCTTTACAAAAATCTTTGAACATATTGAAAGTAATTTTCTCTGGATAAACTCTGATAAAGTTGATCAAAACTTTTGAAATAGCCTCCTGGGAAGACAATTTATAATTCCAATAGAGTCATACTTTTATAATTATTAGTTATAATTCTGACAGAGATTAAAGAGAGCGTCTTTTTTTCCCACACCCTCCCCAACACAGAACACAAGATATTTTAAAATATACTTGTTGGGGGTAGAATACCTTTCACAGGTGGTAGTGACACCTCAGTGCTCAATTTGCATTTCTTTGGTTATTAATAATGTTGAAAATTTTCCCTATATTTTGTTCTTTTTTTCTATATTGAAGTGTTTATATTTTTCTTTATAAATCATATTGATTTCTAAGAACTCTTTATTTATGACAGGTCTTAGCCTTTTGACATATATGTTGCAAATATTTTTTTCCCAGATTGCCACTTTTCTTTGAGTTGTTATGTATGGTTGGTATCATAAAAACCAAAGTTTTAAGTGTTATGTAATGAAATTTATCAGTTTTGTTCTTTGTGGTTTCTTTCTATACTTTATGTTTTTGAAGTCCTTTCCCATCCTAAAGTCAGAGAGTCACTCTATTTTCTCATGTTTTCAGTTTTTACATTGCTTGAGTCCATCCAGAAGTTATCTTGGTGGATGGAAAATTTTGTACTTTTAAACCATGGAGAATGGCAACAACTGCAGAAGGAATAGACCCTCTTTCATTATGGACAAATGGGCACAACTTAGCTATGGGATAACTCTAACATTAACAGTGCAAGGAAAAGAGGTACAAATTTGATTACTTCTAAAAAACTGATGGAGTCATAATAGACTTCTGTTCATAAGGTAAAAAATCATCATTTTTTAAACCTGAAAACACAGAGTAATAGTCTATGGTGAGGACAGATCACCCCAGTATGTTTTAAGAACAACTTACAGTTATTAACAAGGTAGTAAATATTTTCTTTCACTTAAAATTCTTCAGGGTCACTAAGGATATGGCTAATAAGGGAGGGAAAACCATCAAGACTCTTATGAGTTGCTTGAATCTTATTTTCAAATCAGATTTATATCATTTAAAACACAGAGAAAATGTTTGGGGGAGGGCAGTTTGGCCCTATCAAAGTTTTAAGTGCTCAAATCCTTTGACCCAGCAGTTGTACTTCTGGAAATGTATCCTATGGATATTGTCACGAAAGTACATGTACGTAGAGGAAGATTCATTGCAGCCCTGTTTATAATAGTAAATAAAACACTGGGAACCGCCTAAATAATCTATCAGCAGCAGACCTGTAAAATAAGTTAAGGGTCATCTGTGAACTACCATGCGGCAGTTACAGAGAGTGAGGGGGGACTCCATGTGAAAAATGGCATAGAAAAATCTCAAAGATACATCACTAGGTAAGAAGAAAGTAAGCTGAAAAGCAGGAAGTCTATAGTGTGATTGCTTTTATGTAAAGAATAAAAGACCCATATGGATAATGGGTTGGTATATTCATATTTTTTCCCAAGTAGGATCCATATAAGACCTAAAGGAAAGAAATTGATGGGGGTGGGGTGAAGGGAGATTCAGCTGTTCATTTTACTTCTTTGTGTATTGTCTGAATTTTCCTACCATACACATCTAGTAGTTTGATTTATATTATATTTTTAAATGCTGTGTTTATCTGGGTGATATAGATATTCTCTCCTGGTGTTGGCATCTAAAGAAACAAACAAAAATATGATTGGCCAAAGTCATAAAAGGTGTGTCTGTCTCTGGAATTATGTTAATCTTTTCGAGTTCGGGGTCCTTTGTTGTTAGCAGAATGCTGCACATCCTGTTCTCTTTCTATTTTTGTGCACCCTATTTTGTTTTGCATTTCCAACCATCATGGCCATGTTCAGGTTCACCCCAGCCCCTCTACTGTCCTGTGGGCTGCTGCTCTGAGACCTGCAAGGAGCCAATGGGAAAGCTGCTTATTGCAAGGTCCAGGCAGTGTCCCGTTCCTGCTTCCTGCCGCGGGACCTTTGCTCTAGGCCTAGCAGCATCTTTCCTAGGATTGGACCATCAACTTAGTGGACATCTCTGCTCCTTACTCTTCCTGTCATCTAATTTTAGGGAGATATATTCTGATATCGAGAAGACTGAATTTAGAGCGTTTTCTCCACTTACGAGCCCAACATGGTAAACTGAGAGCTTTCCCAGCTGCTGCCTCATTGGAAGTAGTCCCTCTGCAATGAAAAGTCCAAATGGGGGGAGAAATATTTTGCATTTTCTCTCCTTATCATATCATTTAGTCACCTGGAAATGTCTTCCCTGGAAATTAAAGTAAACAAATATATTGGTTTACCAGGCATTGATGAAGGTTCCAACCCAGCCTCGACCTATTTCTTTGGGATTGGGAAATGCTCCTGGATTTTGTAAGAGTCCTCTTGTTTTAAGAGTGGAGGGATTTGACATCAGAGTGTTTTGCATTTTCAACAGCTCATTTGTTCTGGGAAGTTTTGGCACTCGACTATGAAGGTGGCAAGATAATATGTTTCATGTGTCCTGTGTGGAGTTCACTCAAAGCTAAAGAAATCTTAACAGCCAGAACACATCTCTGTCCATGATAAAGTGCTCTGGAGTCAGACTGTCTCAGTTTTAACCCCTACTTGGCTACTTCTTGACTCATGACCTTGAACAAGTTTACTCACCCTAGACTAGCCTTGACTATTCTTATCCGTAAAATCAGGGATATTAAAGGTACCTACCTCAAAGTGTTCTGAGGATTAACTGAAGGGAAATCCTTAGAACAATGCCTGGCCCATAGCAAGTAGTCAATAAACTTAGTTGCTATTATTGTTATCATCATTTTTTAAATTTATTTTTTATAGATGTATAGTTGATTTACAATATTGTGTTAGTTTCAGGTGTACAGCAAAGTGATCCAGATATATATATATATTTATATATATATATATATATTCATATATATATATATATATATTCTTTTTCAGATTCTTTTCCATTATAGGTTATTACAAAATATTGAGTATAGTTCCTTGTGCTATACAGTAGGTCCTTGTTTTTTATCTATTTTATATATAGTAGTGTGTATATGTAACTCCCAAATTCCTAATTTATTCCTCCCCCCTTGGTAACCATAAGCTTGTTTTCTATGTGCATCTGCTTCTGTTTTGTATAGATTCATTTGTATTATTTTTTAGATTCCACATATAATTGAGTCATATAGTATTGTTTTTCTCTGGCTGACTTACTTCACTTCGTATGATATTCTCTAGATCCATCTATGTTGCTGCAAAGGACAATATTTCATTCTTTTTAAAAAAATATCTTTATTGGAGTATAATTGCTTTACAAAGTTGTGTTAGTTTCTGCTGTACAACAAAGTGAATCAGCTATATGTATACATATGTCCCCATATCCCCTCCCTCTTGAGCCTCCCTCCCACCCTCCCTACCCCACCCCTCTAGATCATCAAAAAGCATCGAGATGATCTCCCTGGGCTCTGCAGCAACTTCCCACTAGCTATCTATTTTACATTTGGTAGTGTATATATGTCCATGACACTCTCTCACTTCGTCCCAGCTTCCCCTTCCCCATCCCTGTGTCCTCAAGTTCGTTCTCTATGTCTGCATCTTTATTCCTGCCCTGCCACTAGTTTCATCAGTACTGTTTTTTTAGATTCTATATATATATATGTGTTAGCATACGGTATTTGTTTTTCTCTTTCTGACTTACTGCACTCTGTATGACAGTCTCTAGGTCCATCCACCTCACTACAAATAACTCAATTAGAGGGTTTCCTTTTCTCCACACCCTCTCCAGCATTTATTGTTTGTAGATTTTTGATGATGGCCATTCTGACCAGTGTGAGGTGATACCTCATTGTGGTTTTGACTTGGATTTCTCTAAAGATTAGTGATGTTGAGCATCTTTTCATGTGTCTGTTGGCCATCTGTATGTCTTATTTGGAGAAATGCCTGTTTAGATCTTCTGCCCATTTTTTGATTGGATTGTTTGTTTTTTTGATATTGAGTTGTATGAGCCTTTCATATATTTTGGATATTAACCGCTTGTCAGCCACATAATCTGCAAATATTTTCTCGCATTTTGTAGGTTGTCTAGCACATGAAGTTGCTCTCCTTAGTACTGCAGAATCCTAGAGATAGGCGGAACCGTAGAGCGAAGCTGGTCCAACTTGCTCATATTACCTGCCGAATCTAAGGCCCAGAAATAATAAGGGACTAGTCTGAGTCACTGAGGGGTTAGTGGCAAAGCAGCCATATGAAGGCACGTGTCCTGAGTCCCAGTTCAGTGCTAATGTGGCTTCATGGTGGGAATATCACAATTCGTTGAGGGTGGTGATAGAGAGACTACCTTCTGCAGGTGAATCTGATTGTATAATTTCTGGCATTTGGGACTTCCTCGGAGCTCTCAACCATTCTCCTTGTACAGAGTGTTCATTTTTTTCACCATAGTGGGCTTATCAATATGGTACCAAGAAGCAGATCTTACTTTCTGATGAGAGCTGTATTAGACTACTTTCCTTCTTGATCTCCAGAGAAGACCGCTAAAGGGAAGCACTCCTAGCAAACAGTTTGATATTATGACCATTAAATAAAAAATGTAGCTATATGTTTAAACAATTATTTAAAGAGTAACAGTGTGAGCAGACCATAAACATAGACTTAAGATATAACTCATATGGATTGTAAAGTATCTACTAAAGACTTTAAGCTGAAACTCTCCTGTGTTACGCATTTGACTTGGCAGTAACAGACTAGCGCTATTAACTGTTAGGTGTAATTAGTAACAATTTTACATCCAAACTCTATATGGTGTTTCTTAAGATTTTAGGTGTTATATTATCCTTTCAAAAACCAGTCGTGAAGTTTGAACTAATCAATGTCTTCTTTTCCTATTTAAAATTCTTTCTGTTGACTTTATAATTTCTGTTAAAAACAATACAAAGCAAGCACTTGCCTCTTTTACCAGAAGATGGCAAGCTCAAGGCCAAGTAGTCAGGTGAATAAAAGAGAATTTACCTACGTGGAAATGCTGATCTAAACTAAGCAATGAGGAATGAATATAGCTGTAGAATTCTCTACTCCACGTGTTGATGTTGAGGGTTGGATGGGTGCATGGCGAGGCAGAATAGTGTGATTACAGGAAATCTAATTTACTTGTCCTTTTGACCAAGCCTTTTAAACTGACTCTAGATTCTGTTACTTAGTTTTGTAAGATCAGAAAACTACATGAACTTAGTTTTTAGTACACTCAACTACAAACCCAAGTGCCAGTTTATTTACTTTATAGTGGCTGGACATTGCAGGGAGCTTAACAAGTGTTATTTCTCCATTTAGGTAACTATTTTCAAAGCCTGAATATAATCAAAATCATATTGGGTGACCTTGAAGTCAGAGCCGGGAGAGAGGGTCTTAATATCTACTGGCATTGAGATCAGATAACTGATCTCTAATGGGGATGTGTCTTGCTGAGCAAATTCAGCATTCAAGTTAGCTGGACAGGCAATTGGATTAAGCTGAGTGGGCACCTCTTTGATTGTTTTATACCTGGGTTCTCAGTTTTCAGACTGACTATCTTCCTTTTGTTTCCTCAGACATAGAAATGGCATTGGTTCTACAGCAGCATTAAACAGGGGATTATAATCCAACCATGACTGACATGACATTCTGATTCCTTAATAGAAAAAGCTCATTGGGTCCCCATTTGCAAGTTGACTTTCCACAGCTTAATTCTCGAAACGTCACCTTCCTTCTTAGTGTAACCTATGTAAAGCCTGGCACTCTGGTGATCCAGTTTTAGCATGAAGTCATGTTCAAAGAAACAGTGTAGTAGACAAAAGTCCAGTATCCTTACTGGCATCTTTTGGAGAATGTCAAAGGGGATTCATTTCATAAGTGACAATAAAATATCTGAAGATTCTCTCTCCCTGGTCTTTTGGTCTTAATATCTCAGCCCCTTTATTTTTAAATTCTTGAATTTCAAAACTGTCCCCACCCCTTGCAGTTCTTTGTTTGTCATCCCATCTCTCCTTTTCTCCATCTTCAGTTGCCCCCTGTATCTAGCATATCCCTCATTCCCTTTCCAAGTGCAAACTACTTAAAACAGTCTGGTTTGTGCACTTCTCCAGCACTCTACTGCTTTCTCTGGTGCTGCGTTGCCAAAGCCTAGGGACCAGCTGGCCCAAAGTCACCTACAGGCCTTTGTGATGGGGAGGGACACACAATTGCCTTAAGCTCACCATGGGAGAAGTCGACACAAAATTTCCTTTATCTAACAATAGAAGGAGGAGATGTTGTCACATTTCAATTTTAACATATTTTCTTTTTAAAAAAATTTTTGTTGAAGTATAGTTGATTTACAATGTTGTGTTAATTTCTGCTATACAACCAAGTGACCCAGTTATTTATATATATATATATATATATATATATACAGTCTTTTTCATATTCTTTTCCATTATGGTTTATCACAGGATATTGAATATAGTTCCCTGGGCTATACAGTAGGACCCTGTTGTTTATGCATCCTATGTATACTAGTTTGCATCTGCTAATCCCAAACTCCCAATACTTCCCTCCCCCACCTCCCCTCGCCCTTGGCAACCACAAGTCTGTTCTCTATGGCCATGAGTTTGTTTCTGTTTTGTAGATAAGTTCATTTGTGTCATATTTTAGATTTCCCATGTAAGTGCTATCATATGATACTTGTCTTTCTCTTTCTGACTTACTTCGCTTAGTATGATAATCTCTAGGTCCATCCATAACATGTTTTCTTTTTCCCCCTCTCATCTAAATGCTGGGATGTCTCAGTGACAATAGTGCCTTGAGGAGGTCTTCCGGTTCCTTCGCACTGCTGCACCCTGGGGCTCTAGGTATCAGCCCAAGTCAGAGTGGACCTCAGCAGGAAAGGAAGCACCGTCTCTTTGCTTCTCACAGCCTTCCCTGCTCAGCCTCTTGCTTCTCTCACTGTTTCTCGCAGACTCAGTAGGGACACCTCCCCTAGCCACTCCTTTGCATTCCCCAAAGCCTGGGTTGCAGCCCAGGCAGCAGGAGAGAAGAGGGAGTCTGCCTGAAGCTGCACCAGGGTGGACATGGGCTTCCTAACTACTTCTAATACCTGTCTTCCCATCATACTTATTAACCGCCTTTGAACAGTGTCCTCCATTCTATATGGTGGCTCCTTACTACACTAAGAGTTTACAGTTTCATAATGTTGCAATACTTCCAGAAAATACTTGCCAGGAAAATACATAATTCACAGAAAGATGATGAAAGTGGCTTGCTAGGCCTCCCAGATCGTGGAAGGATCTGGAAATCTTCCTAGTAGATTGAGATCACTTCATTCCAGATGTCTCTTGAGGCACATTCCCCCTGAATAGTTTGCTACTGTCAGCTCGTTATGCTTTCCCTGGAATTTCTACTTCCCCCAGCCTTTCTCTCCCGAGTGAGCTTTCCATGATTCGTTCCCAGAATGAGATTTTTCAACTCTTGTCTTCTGTGCAAAGCCATAAAAGTTTATTCCATATGGGCTGACATCTTCAACAGAAGGATACTTCTGGTTTTGTGGACTGATGGCTAATGTGTTTTCAGTGAGGTATTTTACTGCCATTGAAATCTTGATTGCAAATTCATGATGCATTTGAGTGAGGGATCTGGACAAACAGGAACATGACGGGAGGAGAACAAGTATCTCATTCAGAGATTCTTACTGAGTGTCTGTTACATGTCTCTACCATGCAACAGTCTAGACGTTGGAGATGCATGAGCCAAGATCCTTGTCCTCAAGATGCCCATAGTTTGGTAGAGGGAGAAAATGTGTAAACAGTTAAGTGCATAAAGTCCTAAAGTGCTCAAGGTACTAATGTAGAAAGATCCACAGCCCATGAAGGGAAGAAAGAAGGAAGGGGTGACGAATTCTCTTTGGAGGGAGCAGAGAAGTCTTCTGTACTTGTCAGAACTCTTTGAACTGCAAGTGACAGAAACACCACTCAAACTAGCTTAAGCAAAAGGGAGATTATGAGTGTATATAATTTAGGAAGCCCACGGATGGTTCTGGCTTCATGCATAACTAGATCTGGGACTCAAACAATCTCACTTGGATCCTCCTTTCTCTGTCTTCCAGCTCCGCTTCTCTCTGCGGGTTAACCTTTCTCCAGCATGGATGTGTTTCTTCCATGTGGCTTAGGAAAATTGCCACTCAGATAGACATCATACCAGCTTAACCTTAGTGAAAAGGAGCTTTTCTCTCCCAGTATTCATGTGTCTGTTCCTAGAAATGTCTCTTCTTGGTTCTGCTTTGGTCCTTTAGCTGCTTCTTGGACCAGTCCCTACTGCAACGAGATAAGGTAGTTTGATTGTCCTAACCTGTATCACACACAAGTCCTGGTGGCAGGAATGAGCTGGGCTATATGTGACTAATCATAACTGGCATTTCCACCACCATTTATAGTGAGGGTATGTGGGTTCTCTGATGGAAGAAAGACTGGGCAGGTGGTTGCTCTAGCTTTATGGATATTTAAGCTGTGTTGTCAAAGAGAAAAAGGTTTTCATTAGATGAAGGAGTGAGGGAAATCCATTATTGTTAGAGGAAGCAGTAAGAGCAAAACCAGGAAGGCATGAACCCACCTGGCAGATCAGGACACTTCAGATCATGTGTTGAGGTTGGAGCATATGATTAGGGGGGGTCATGGCTTGAGATGAAACTGTGAGATACGGAGGGCCCTCTTGGCCATGGGAAGGAACTTACTATTTGCACTGTAGGCAATGAGAGACATTTCTGGGATTTTAGGCCAGGGATGGAAGTAGTCAGATTTCCATTTTAGAATATCACTAAAGCAGAGGGTGACTTGCTCAGTGCCAAGCCTCAGAGGCAGGAAGAATAGTGAGAAAAGCACTGCAGTAATCCAGATGGAAAGAGGGTATAAACAGTTCAGCGCTATAGCATGCGCAAGATACTGATGTAGAGTAGTCTACGTGGGGTGGTGGGAAGATAAAGGAGGGAATATTAAGGTTGTAATAAAGGTTCTAGTGGGGAAGTAGAAGGCGTGGATAAATGACGAGCAGTATCGTCAGGACTTGGTCTTTTGAGACAGTGGAGTGTCTAGAATAAATCAGATTTCCAACTTGGGTCATGTCATTTTCTGAGATGAGGAATACAGAAGGAACAGATGTGAGAGTAGGAGAGGAGGGATGGCCGAGAGGGTGACTCAAGGGTTAGGTTTGAGGCACTGGATATGAACATTTGGCAGTTGGATAGGGGAACCTGGAGCTCAAAGGAGAGATCTAAGCTGAAAATATAGATCTGCTAGTTATCTATACAGATATTGTATAGGTTGTATAGTTGATGAGAGTAAAGAAAATCATGTAGGCTAAATGTCTACATTTAGACATTTGAGGAAGAGTGAGAAGAGAACCCAAGAGCTTGTGGTTTTGCCTTGATTAAGGGAAGGAGAAGTCTGGGAAGCAGCAAGCTCGCCAGGTGAGGAGCATGGCCTGGACCAAGCAAGCAAGCGTCAGGAAGCCAATGGTGGCCCCCTCGAACTTGCTGTACTGTGACTCACATCTAACTCTGTACACAGGCTGGTTGCACATCTTACCTCTTGTCCAGTCAGGAGTGATTTCAAGACCTAACTCCATCACTGTGGAAGGGGACATAAAGAATCCCACAATAGCCATAGGTGCAAAAGGGTCCTTGTGACAGGGCTAAGGCCAGAGTCTTCATCAGATAGAACACAGATGAGAACATGCTGATACTGATGCCTGGTTGCCTGTGTTAACAACTCTTTGATTTCTAGCTTCAACCCAATATGGAGTTTCCTCAGGGAAGATATGAATACAGAATAAATGGGAAAGCACCACTTTCCCACTGCTGCCGGTTCCTGCACCAGCACTCTCTGTGTGGCTCAAAGCCAAGATACCATATTGCCCCACCCTCTCGATCCTGTTAGTCCTGAGCCTCATCAATTCTATTTGTATTTGTCCTTTTCTTCCCAATCTGATTGGAACAGCTCTGAGCTAGGACGGGCTTGTTAGTTCATCCATCCCCAGCATACCCCAGGGTGAATGTTGCATCCTCCTAAGACATTTTTAAAATGCATTTTTTACTGAGGTATAGTTGATTTACAATGTAATGTTAACTTCTGGTGTACAGCAAAGTGATTCAGATATATATATATATATATATTCTTTTTCATATTCTTTTCCATTATGGTTTATCACAGGATATTGAGTATATTTCCCTGTGCTATACAGTAGGACCTTGTTGTCTATCCATTCTATGTATAATAGTTTGCATCTGCTAACCCCAAATTCCCCCACCCCCCATCGTGGCAATCCATCCCTCCCCCATTACCCCTCCCCCTGGCAACCACAAGTCTTTGCTCTATGTCTGTGCGTCTGTTTCTGCTTGGTAAATAAGTGCATTTGTGTCATATTTTAGATTCCACATATAAATGATATCATATCGCATTTGTCTTTCTCTTTCTGACTTCACTTAGTATGATAATCTCTAGGTCCATCCATGTTTCTGCAAATGGCATTATTTCATTCTTTTTTATGGCTGAGTAGTATTCTATTGTACATCTATCTATCTATCTATATATAAAGATTGGTGGTCTACTGTGAACAGATACGATCATGAAAGATGCAGATTTTAAGTTAGTTCTTTAAGGAACTAACTAAGGTAGGAATTAGGTAGATACAGATTAATGGGTAGCACATTCCAAGGAACGTGTGAGTAAGGGTAGAAATACACTGCATATTCCAGGCACAATGAGGAGAGAAATAAAACTCAGGTGCAGGGCTTGCCTTTAGGAATAGAGATCGATGATTCAAAAGACTGGCTAGGACTAGACCTCTGAGGGCCTTGGATGCCAGGCCAAGAAGCTTGGATTTTATTACACGGACGACGTAACCTCATTGTAGGGTGCTAAGCAAGAGAGTAATACGGTGAAATGGCATTTTAGGAACATTATCTGGCACTGGTATATAGGATGAATTAATAGGAATTGGGATACATTTCCTATAAATGGCCAGATAGTAAACATTCTAGGTTTTGTGGGACATACAGTCTCTGTTGCAACTACTCAATGCTGCCATTGCAGTACAAAAACAGCTGTAGACAATCTATAAATAAATGAGCCTGTCTGTGTTCTAATGAGCCTTCATTGACAAACACAGGTGGGGGCCAGATTTAGCCCGTCTTCATAGTTTGCTTCATAGTCTACTCATATAAAGATTCCCCGCTTGTACCATCTGGTGATATTTCTTCTGTTCAAGTCATGGTTCACCAATATGATGGAGGGCAATGTGCAGAGTGAGAACTTTATATGAACAAAGGCTCAGAGGTGGGAAAGCCTAGGAAGGATCTGCAAATGACCAGATCTGTAATTAGAACATTGTCTTTGTCCATTCAGTCTTCTCTAATGAAATACCATAGACTGGGTGGCTTACAAACTACCGAAATGTTTTTCTCACAGTTCTAAGAAGTCTTAGAAGTCTAAGATCAAGGCACCCACCGATTTGGTGTCTAGTGGGGGCCTGCACCTGGTTCACAGGCAGCTGTCTTGCTGCTGTGTCCTCACATCGTGGAAGGGGTGAAAGCTCTCTGGGGTCTCTTTATGAGAGCACTGATCTCATTCATGAGCCCCACCCTCATGACCTAATCACCTCCCAAAAGTCCCACCCACCTCCTAATACCATTATCACCTTGGGGATTAAGTTTCCAAATATGAATTTTGGGGAGAACACAACATTCAGTCTGTAGCATACACAGCACTCAGTTAACATGGATGGAATTATTGAGTCATCAGCATCTTGTACCAGTGACATAGTATGGTTTTTTTTTTTTATTCTTTTTAAAAAAATTAATTAATTGCTGCGTTGGGTCTTCGTTGCTACACGCGAGCTTTCTCTAGTTGCAGCGAGCGGGGGCCACTCTTTGTTGTGGTGTGCGGCCTTCTCATTGCGGTGGCTTCTCTTGTTGCAGAGCATGGGCTCTAGGGCGCAGGCTCAGTAGTTGTGGTGCATGGGCTTAGTTGCTTCTCGGCATGTGGGATCTTCCTGGACCAGGGCTCGAACCCATGTCCCCCGCATTGGCAGGCGGATTCTTAACCACTGTGCCACCAGGGAAGTCCCCGACATACTATGTTTTGATTCTGGATTTAAATACAGGACAACTCCGTACCTTGATAGACCGTGGGAATGAAAGATAAAGTCCAGTAAAACTACTGTTGGGAAATTCTAGAATAAAGAGATAGTGGCTGGTTCTGGAGGTCCTTGCTTTGTCATTGGTACCTTTTAAATTTTTTATTTATTTATTTTTTTATTGAAGTATTGTTGATTTACAATGTTGTTACAGTCTCTGCTGTACAGAAAAGTGACTCAATTATATGCATATAGACATTCATTTAGGTTGTTTCCACGTTTTGGCTATTGTGAATAGTGACGCTATGAACTTAGGGGTGTGTGTATCTTTTTGAATTATAGTTTTGTCTGGGTACATGCCCAGGAGTGGGATTCATATGATAATTCTATTTTTAGTTTTCTGAGGAACCTCCAGACTGTTTTCCGTAGTGGCTGCACTTACTTACATTCCTTTGAGTTGATGGATAGGTGGGCTCT
Organism: Physeter macrocephalus; assembly: GCF_002837175.3. Classification (NCBI taxonomy): domain Eukaryota; kingdom Metazoa; phylum Chordata; class Mammalia; order Artiodactyla; family Physeteridae; genus Physeter; species Physeter macrocephalus. The sequence continues at coordinate 14,965,243 of NC_041222.1, read as the reverse complement.
CCTACTGGTCCTCACTTCTCCTATCTGCTGCCGTATATTGTGTGTTCTTGGACATTCTCTGGGATTAGCAGCATCAGTGATGCACCATGGATTGGTGTTCTTTGGTAAATAGTAAGTTCCTAAAATGTCCTCAGGCCTCACTTTGCCAGGGAGGTTATGTCCCTGACTTGGATATTATGTCCCAGTGGCTTGAGATTATAAGCTACTATTTCTTAAAAGTCTGTGCATTACACAGAAAAACTTGGTTATCACATAAATTATTACTACGTTGATTTGAATAGCAGTGATACAAGCACATCCCCAGAAACATAGCAACTACATAAAATAAAAGCTTCCCTTAACACAGAGCAGAGCAACCAGGCTTTTACATTATTGTCTTCTCCAGGATTTGGCTGTTGTAGTGTAAAATGCCATGATGTCTTGTCCAACAAGCTTCCCCTGCATATGTGAGTAAAGGGAAATGATCCATTGCAGTAAATGTCTCAAAAAACCACCCCATTATGCACTTTGGAAACAAAACATTGAACAAGTAAGCTATCATAAGGGCAATCCTTTCTATTCTTAAATTAATCACTTTTATGTGATGTTTATTGTCTATATTGGAGATGTATAGAGAAGAAAAATACTAAGCATACACTCCAGTGGAACAGTTATGCTCTGAATACAAGGGAAATACATCCCTTTAAAACCAGTTTCTAGGCATTGCCTAGAAGTAAACATGTGACAGTAAGTGTAATGGCAAATAATATTTATTGAGCATTTACTGTGTGCCAGGTCATTGTTCTAGGTCCTTTACATATATCATCTCATTTAATCCGTGCCCCAGCCATATGGTTTAGGTACAATTCTTACCTCCTCTTTATGCGAGAGAAGACTTAGACCCAGGGAGGTAAAAGAATTCGTCAGAGGTCACACAAGTAGCAAAGAGAAAAGCTGGGAGGTGGACCCAGGCAGACCAAGTCTAGACTTCACATTTACCGTAACCTCAGCAAGCCCTCCCAACATGAAGTGCTGCCTCCAAGATGAACTTAAACAAAGATCACCCATCTAATTTGCATTGTTTGGTAGGTCCAACTGGATGATTTGTCCTATAAAATTTGAAATTGCATTGCATTATTTATATGTAGTATTTTGATAACAGGAAATATAACCCCAGAATTTCCCACTGTTTATTCTATCATTTTTGCAGTTGATAACAACCTCTGTCTTCACAATTGAGACATTTTTATTCTTTGTCTCTAAATTAACACTGCACAGAACATGACTCTGTGTGTGTGTGTGTGTGCATGTGTGTGTGAGTGTGTGTGTAGAAGCTGCCTTTTCTTCTGGATTAAATTGTTGCAGCTTGACTGAGTGAAGAGAATTTCTCCCACTCACCGAGCCCACAGCAGACATGTTAAGAGAAGGCTGCTGCTTACAACACACCCAGACACAGAGGGGCAGGTGACAACGGTGTGTGTGCCCAGCATCTCTGGAAGGGTCTCTACAGATGTGTACAGCTGCTGCTGCTTCCTACCTTCAAATTCCTGGAGCCAACACCCACCCACTCTTACAGCCTCTCTCTCTCTCTTTTTATTTTCAAGGAAAAAAGAAAGAGGCAGACAGAAATAGAAGGCAAGCGCCAAGAGCTAGACGAGCAGATACTTCTGCTGCAGCATTCCAAGGTAAGCGGCTGATCCCACAAACCTGTTCCATTATTAGACATGCAGATCACACGCCAGAGAGCTGGGCAGAGCCTGCCCTGGTGTGGAGGTGCCGCCGCGGGCTGCACCAGCCCTTTTTCATTGTCAGGAAACCATCTCTGGGCTTGTGAATTTCTCAAATTCAGGGCATTGTTACAGCATTCCAATTTCTGCAAGCATGATGAGCTGATAGGTGCCTGTGGATGGGTTGGGGGTGTGTGTGCCTGTGAACTGTGGTGGTTATATATAGAAATTGGGGGAGAATTTCCACATGGTGGGTGAGGCAGCGTTCCAGGGCTGTGTCTCCAATACATAGATGCTGTGTGTGTGTGTGTGTGTGTGTGTGTGTGTGTGTGTGTGTGTGTATGTGTATACAGAGGTTCCCAAAGATACATTTAACATGCTCTTTATTAAATTAAAAATATTAATCTTTTCTTTCTTGATCTGGAGAAAAGGGAGATAAGAGCAGTATGGTCTGATAAATGAGCAGTGCTCTGCACTTCAGGTTATTCACGTGTTTTCCTTCTACTTTAACAATTTTGAAAGTGTCCTGTTAGAACACTGTCAAAGACAGTATTGAAATGATACGACTTGATTCGTTTCCATTGCACCATGAGAGAGATGCTTATTTATTTATTTTTCTTTAAAACATAATGCACTTAAGCATCATAATTGATGACAACCCAGGAGAAAGCTCTGTCACTGTCACAAGGACTCCACTGGTTGCAGAATGTTGCTTTCTGCAGGCTCAGAGAATAGTGTGACCAGTGGCCAGCTGGGAGTCGCTGCTTGCTTTTCACCGCTCCTGGGCTTTTTTAGAAAAACCCTCTCGTGCTCAAACCAAGTTGCCGTGACATTACATGTACAGAAATTGCATGGCTCAGAGGGCTAGTTGGGAAGGTGGGGCTGACTCTCCAGGTGATGCTAAGTGTGGATTATTTTTTAACAAGATGAACTTTTATGGTTGCATTTCCCATTCTTTTCTAGAAGACGGGGTCGTGCTGAATGAATCCTCAGAATAAAATTATCAGCAAGCGAGTTCCTGATTTTAAATAGCAGCATGAGGGGATGTAGGGACATGTGTATGCATATGGCTGATTCGCTTTGTTGTGCAACAGAAATTGACACAGTATTGTGAAGCAATTATACTCTAATAAAGATCTATTAAAATAAAAAAATAAACAGCAGCATGACCTAAATCCGCTTCACATATTTATCAGTTCACCATTAAGTTGAACTAGAGAAAGGTGTTTTAAAGGAAGAATGGCAGCACGATACTGAGAATATTGCCTGTTTCTTTCTACTCATCGTGTAAATCCATTTATGGACCTTTCTTTGTAGGAAGCTTGCATCTACCCTGTATGCCACTACTCTTTCCTTACCACGTTCCTGAGGGAGGATTGAGGGCTAAAGTTAGTATCCTCTTCTTACAGAGAGGGGGCGCTTTAACACACTTAAAAGAACCAAGTGAATTGTTCAAGGTCAATCTGGACAGAGCTGGATCTCTGGCTCAGAGTACAGTCAGCTCACTCCTTATAAGAGACCAAAATATATTAAACCTCAGCAAATTCTTGCTTAAAGGGTGAGCTTTTGAACAAGAAGAGTGAAAGAATGAGAGGCTGTTTTTGCCTAGACAGACTCTTTCCTCTTTCCGCTCAATGCGGTTCTTTGCTTCTGCATTCCTTGAATCAAAAGTCAGGCAACAAATGTATGTCAGAAGATCAAGTTTCTTTTGTCTTACCTTTCATCTTGCTGGGTGTCAAATAAGATACCAAGGATTCATTCATTGCTGATCCAGTCCAGTGTTACAATATTCTTTTCATATTCCATCTGTCCATTTTTCATCCATCCATGCATTCATCCAGTCAACAGAGACAACAGTACAGATGACTTAGTATTGCATGGGGAAGCAGTGAGATTCCTTCAAAGACTTAGAAACAAGGGAATAAGATAGTTTTCTATGGTTATCCTGCTAAAATTCTCACACAGGTTGAGATTGGCTATTTAAGGGAACACCCAGCACTTTCACCAAGGTTACCTTGCTGTACCTGGGGAGAAAGGATTGGAAATGATGGAAATTTAATAAGTGGAGACCAGTGCATTATAATTTCTCTCGCTGGGGAAGACCTCTGTAGTAAGGGTGGACCACTAGCCTAGAACAACGAAAAAGGGAAGCTCAGAGGTTGCAAAGGTGGTTTATTGGGTGCTACCCTGGAGAGAGACCCCAGCTCTGGGAGGTCCCGAGTGTCTCTGCTCAGGTGAAGTGGAGTCTGCGGTAAGGTGAGGACAGTCACTGGCCTCACCGTGATGCAGGTGACACTTCCCTCATGAGTCTTCCCCTCTTTGTTCTGAGTCCATCCTCCCCAAAATAGAGTTATTTTAATAATAAGGAGGGTGGTGCCTGATTGAGAGAGATGATCACTTCAGGCACAAGAAATGAATATGTTCTACCTTAAATCAGTTAACTGTTGACTAACCTTAAATAATGTTGAGTCATCTTCCCTGTGATCATTGTTTGGAGCTTGGCAGCCTCACCCCTGGATGGTAGTAAATTCATTGAGGTTATAGTTCCCCCGTGAGCTCTTGGTGGAGACTCAGCCAGCTTCCTGATGGCAGCATAGCAGCCGTGTCATCCTCGTGTCCATTCTCAATAATAGTCATCATTTTCTTTCAGTGCCCAATATGTGCTTTTAAATACATCCCCTCAATAATGACCACATAGGGCCTCCCTGGTGGCGCAGTGGTTGAGAATCCGCCTGCCGATGCAGGGGACACGGGTTCGTGCCCCGGTCCGGGAAGATCCCACATGCTGCGGAGCAGCTGGGCCCGTGAGCCATGTCCACGGAGCCTGCGCGTCCGGAGCCTGTGCTCCGCAGCGGGAGAGACCACAACAGTGAGAGGCCCGTGTACCACAAAAAAAAAAAAAAAAAAAAAATTAAAAAAATATTAATAATGACCACATAGTAGATACTACTCTCCCCATCCTACAGGTGAGGAAACAAACTGGTGAGATCAAGTAATCTGCCCAAGAACAGGGAGACTGAGTGGAGGAGCCAGATTGAACCCCAGCACTGTCTCCATAACCATGCTTTCTCCAGGACACTGTTTCCTCCAAATGAAATAATTTGTCTAGAAAGATGTCACTTACTATCATCACCGTCTCTTTTACTCTAAGTATATTTTCTTGGGCTCTGGAAAGTTTGGACCATGTGGAGATGTGCCACAGTGATGATGAGTAGTTCCTTGAAGTAGAAAATATTAAGAAATATGTCAGGAATTGCTATTTATTTTAGCATTTTTCAAAATTCCAGATGTGCTCTAAGAAAAATTATTCTCAGTGCAAAGTTAAATGGAAAAGCATTAGAATTTGATTTCATATTTATTAAGATATAATTCTCATTATCAAAGAGTCTTTGGATGCTTATTCTCATGCAATGAGATATGAATTATTTAGACAGATTCACTGGTCTCTTGTCAAAACAAATAAATTTTGCAATGCAATCATCTTGATCCTTGTATATTTGACTAATATATTTCCTAATTGCAATAGTTAGGGCTATATAGTAACTCTACAAAATGGAATATCATTACTTTTTATATGAATGATAAGCAAATTCTATAAGGTGATGAAGAAAATGTTGAAATATTAGCTGCTACACCCCAGTGATTAGGAAACCTCCAGGTACTTTGACGTCCTAGCCAAATTAAACTCAGATTTCTTTTTATAAGATCCTTAGCCGTATTGAGTATCTGATATTTGTGATGCGAGAATTTCCAAGAGATGCTCACATATGGGACCAGTAGGCAATTTTAATAGCTGTATTACTTTTGCTGATAATAAAAGGAAGGAATGTATGATCATTGCAAGAGTGAAATTCAAAAGTACAGCAAAATATAAAGAAAAACATATCAATTGCTCACCACCCAGATATAACCCAATATATTTTTATGGATTAAGATATGGAACCCTTACCACAGGCCTCATCAGCCTGTGAGTAAAGTGAAATTATATTAACATTAGTCTCCAAAATGCATTAGCCTTTATCTCTTTTTTGATTTTTGTATTTGGGTTCTTTTAAATTCTCCTACAAAATTTTATAATTTTTATGAAATTACATCTAACATTCATTTACTTTATAATTTCTGACCTGGATGTCGTCCTTGGAAAGAACATCTTCATCTCAAACACTTATCTGTGATGTTTCTTATACTTCAGTAGTTTTAGGATTAAAATCTAGAATTTATTTTCCTGTAAGGGATAAGATAGGAATAACTTTACTTTTTACTGATGGTGAGACAGTTGCTTCAACATAATTTGCTGATTAATTCATCCTTTTCCCCACTGATTTAAATGTCTTCTTTATTATATACATATTTCTCACTTATACTCGAGTCTGCTATTTGTTGGTTCTTTTTATTCCATTAATCTGCCATTCCTGGGCCAATTCCATTCTCTTTAATCCCTCTAGCCTTTTAATATATTATAATATTTCATAAAGCAAGAGCCATCATTATTCTTCTTCTGAAAAATTGTCTTGGCTTTTAATTCCATGGAAACAATTACTTATTTTTATTATTTTTTTAATGTGACTTGTGATCATGTGAGTTTAAAACAATAAATCAACTATTGGATTATACCAGACAGACTGAATTTAATATTCCCTTTTGCCTCTTGGTTGAATTGCCAGAGATCTGTCTCTTTCATTGGTCATTTCAAGGTCCCAGCAAGAAAAGGCACTCAGTACGTATTGCCACATGAATCCCTTTGGGACTGTCACATTTATAAAGGTTTGTGTAACAGAGTCAGCATGGTCAGAATCCAATTGCTAATAACCACATCTTCAATACATAAGCTGTCTTTGAATTATTTATTCATGAGCAGGAACCTGACTAGAGTTTTTTTCTAATCCAAGCCACGAAAATTGTCATTATATTTTAAAAACCACAGCCTTTTCTCTCCAGAAGACTGAATGGAAAAAAAAAAAAAAATCAAAGAATGAATTGTGACCCTGTGAGATATTTATTGTCCACCCACCAAGGTCATTTGCTGAATAGCCCGAAGGTATCAGGAGCCTTGCTTGCAAAGACATTACAGTGTTTCTCACTATTGTGAACCGTTGAAACTAATTTTAGGCTTTTCTTGGTTGTTAGTCTGTGCAAAAGGCCAAGTTCAAATTTGAAAATATTGACCAGGCAGGCAGGGTACACGATGTAAAGGAACTTTATGTCTCATCCTTTTCCCCATCACATCTCCCCCAGGCCCCGTAACAGCTTGAGTGGAAGTTAAAACTTGGTTTCTTCTATCGGAAGTCTTGGATCGGCTTTTGTGTGGCCTGAATCATGTAACAAAACCAAAGATCTTATTGGGAGTCAATGGGGAGGAAGGGATGTGATCAGGGGGAGGGGAAGGAGAATAGAGAAGGGGACACAAGTGCATGAGAACACAACACAACCATTGTGCCACCCTATGTTTAAGCCATTTTTTATTAGGAGATGGAATTTAGCCAGATTCCCAACATCACCCACTAACGCAGCCAATGTCAGCTTTAGCCCGATTACAGGTGGATGAATGATTTGGAGTAAAAAGTAACATCACAACAATATAAGAAGAAATCACAGGTAAATAAGTCTTAAAATGAGAAAGTCTTGGCTAATTTTTACACCAAAGCCAGAACTAGAAGGTAAAAAAGATTGCTAGATAATGACTTTATAAAAATGACAAATGAGCAGAAAAAGATTTCGAGACTTACTGATTCATCTCCCACTTTCCACTGTCCCACACTCACACCAGACACTCCTCACTGCTTAGCTGGATCACCTTGAAAAGTTGCTTTAGCTTCGTTACCTTATCTGTAGATTAAAAAGGTTTGATTAGACAATCTTGAAGGTCACCCAACTCTGCCCCCCTTCTCGGCTATGACATCTGTCATCCCTCTACCTCGAATGCCCTTCCTGGCATCTCAGATCTCAGCTCAAACGTTGAAGTAGTCAGAGAGATCTTTCCCACCTAAAGTGCCCTCCCTCGGTCCCTGTTTGTCACATCATCCTGCCTACCTCCTGCCATGCGTGTATCAGAGTCTGAAATTACCTTGCATCCATGTTTATTGGAATGAAGACTCGGTGAGAGTGGGAACTTGCCTGTCTTCCCGAGAGGTGTCTTCAGACCTGGCAGAGTGTCTGGCATGTAGGGGATGGATGGGGACCCTGCTGTTCCTGAGATGGGGGATGCAGGAGGAGAGACAGGTTTGCAAGAGGATGAGTAGTTCCTTTTGGCTAGCCAGCGGGAAAGCTTATGCATTCCTCAGGCATGTGGATAGTCCTCCTGCAGTGCTACTCAGACTGTGGTCCTCGGTCTGGCGACATCAGTGACAGCATCACCTGGGAGCTTGTTAAAATTCAGACTCCCAGGCTCTATCCCCGATTCACAGAGTCAACATCTCTGGGGGCAGGGCCCTGGAATCTGTGTTATAGCAGGCCCTCCTGGGAATCCTCATACAGACTGTAAGTTTGAGAGGCTCTGTTCTAGTTTTGTTTTCCGAGGCTGGACCGGCCCACAGAGCAAGAACCAGATTTACTTCAGGAGGTCTCTTAATTGGCCTTTCAGGAGCCCTGTCAAGACTCCGTGTGTCAACTGGCAGCTCCCCGTCTGCTGCTTCTTTGTCTTGACTCTTCACAGTTGCCTCCACTTGACAAATGCGAAGTTTTGACAGTTCTTAGTACCTGCACGCTTTGATAGACTTTTTTTTTTTTTTTTTGATGTATGTTACTTGGACAATAAGGGCATAAGAAAAGAAAACTTTTTAGTTTTAGTTTTCACTTCGGCTGAGCTCTACTTGTCACTAAATTCTGAAACACTCAGGCGGCCAATGAGAGCCAGAGCGATACAGGGAAGGTGGTGCTTTTGGTGGACGTGCGTGCTCAGTACGCACAGGTGCCTTACATCCGAGGCCCTAACACAGTCAGCTCTAGGGTACAAGACGAGGGGATCTGGAGTAGGTTAAGGAAGCCTCTGGAGGCAAATGGATTTGAATTGGTGGTTTTTCCCTGACAGCAATTACTTTGGGGCCAAGTGAAAACTCAACTAAGCTTTTTTGTTTGTGTAATGTCAAAACACCTTTGTGAAACAGACTTCCCTGAGACCAGGCCCGCTGTCTTGTTCTGTTAGATCCTCTCTTCCTAGCTCCAGCTGTTGCGGATGTTTTGGTGATGTCACAGCTGTATCCAGCGAAGAGACAGATCTGGGGGCACATATGCTTTTGGTGTTCATGGTCACCAGGCTGCTTTTGTCAGAGGTACTGACCAATGGCTGGGGCTAAATCAGCCAGAAAATGGGGGTGGGGTGGGGTAATTCAGTCCTTCCCTTGGTGGCAGGAGGCACTGGATGAAGAAGAGCAGACAGAACATTCCCAAAATCAGCCACTTCCTCGCATTTCAAGAAGCCCTGGCTTGTAGAGCATCTCCTGCTGGGGCACAGAAAACTGGGACTCTCCATGGCTGCCTTTCCAGAAGGGTCCACACACCAAGTCTGAGGTTACCAGCATATCAGTCTCCCAAAATCCTGAGGTTTTTACCTTCCATGGGTGGAACTAGGTTAATGTCAAACATTTTAGCACAGGAAGCTCTCTGAAAGGGTGACCCCTTCCTCCCAAGTAATCAGAGTGAAAGACAGTCGAGAATTTTCCAATTCACGCATTCACTCATTCATTGGCTGGAACTGAGCCAGGTGAGACAATGAGATGCAAAGCTGAATAAGGAATGGCCTTAGCCATTGAGGAGCTGGGAGTCTACAGGGGGGACAGATATAAAAAGAAATAATTTGAGGGCAATCTGAAGAATGCTCTAGGAGTTCCCTGGTGGTCCAGTGGTTAAGACTTGGCATTTGCACTGCTGTGGCCCGGGTTCAATCCCTGGTCGGGAAACTAAGATCCCACAAGCCATGTGGTGCAGCCAAATAAATAAATAAAATTTAAAAAATAAAGAATGCTCTAGAATATGTTCTCCACTATAGGAGACACTAATCCTGCCAGCAGAAGTGGAGGAAGGCTTCTCAGGTGGCATTTTACCTGCTCTTTCTCAGGTGAAAAGAGGAGAGACCAAGGGAACAGGACGAATGACAAGAATAAACATTCCTATAGTACTAAGTATAGATGCAGCACTTTTAATGTATGAACTCATTTAAATCCTCATAACACACCTCTGAGATGAGCACAGTTGTTGTGTCCATTTTACGGATGAGGAAACTGAGGCTCAGTGAGGCTAAGGGCCTGTCCTAGGTCACACAGCTAGTAAAGGGCAGACCGGCTCCAGAATCCAGACTGTTAACCATTGTTCAACCTGGTTTCTTGCCATATGCGAGTGTGATCTCCCTGGAGAATTTTGAGTGGCTTGAGTGGAGGATGGTGGTTCTGAGGGGTTTGTTTGTTTGTTTGTTTTTTCCTTCTGTAGCCCACTTAGGAAGAGAAACCAATTTACCCCACCCATTCCCACTTTCCAGTGAGGGGTGGAGGGAATCTCTGTAATAAAGCTTTGGAGAATGTGGTAGTTTGCTAGGGCTGCCATAACAAATTCCACAGACTTTGTTTAGGGTGTCCTAAGCAACAGAAATGTATTTTCCCACAATTCTAGAGGCTAGAAGTACAAGATCAAGGTGTCAGCAGGGTTAGTTTCTTCTAATGCCCTCTCCTTGACTTGTTGATGGCTGTCTTCCTCAGGTGTCTTTACACGATCTTTCTGTGCTTGTCTGTGTCCTAATCTCCTCTTTTTATAAGCACACCAGTCATATTGGATTAGAGCCCATCCCAATGACCTCATTTAACGTTCATTTCCTCTTTAAAAACCCTATTTCCAAAATAGTCACATTCTGCAGTAGTGGGGCTTAAGACTTCAACGTATGAATTTGGGGGCGGGGACACAATTCAGCCCACAGGAGAGCCACCAACATACACAGATTGCACCGTGAGCTTTCACACATGATTTTATGTTATTAAACAATGCCCTATAAATTTTTAAGTATTTTTTTACACTTTCCTGAGTAGTCGTTGCAAACTATTTAGAACACGTTTACTGGCAACGTGTTAACAGTGCTGTGTAACTGTTTAAGCACATTGGGGTGAGAGGGTGGCTCCTGTCTGCAGTCACTTTAGCAGTACAGTTAGGAATCATATGTGAACAAACTGGCGTCTTTAATGAACGGAAAGCTGCAGGTCAAGAGCTATAAATATGCCTCTCTGTGCACTCTAAGAGTGACCAAACAAATCTCCACCAACGACTTGTAATTCAAAAGGAAGAATAACACCAGTGAAAACTATGGCCACCTGGACACCACCCTGATGATGCGTTGCTAACGAAAGGTCCAACCAGAAATGCAGGAATTCCAGCCACCAGAACTTGCTCCTGTACATCCAGCTCCTGTACATCTTGCTCCGTGGTGCTGAATGGTTGCCTGACTTCTCAGTAGAATGGCAGATCAGAACCATTAATGAATTCTAATTTACTATTACTAAACGTTAGTAATTTTTAGTGACTCATTTTATAGGTTCATAATAAATAGCCCTTAATCCCATGTAAAATGAGAGTCTATGGACTTGTATCTTTTGCTTGTAAGAGCTATCGAAAGGAAACTAGTAGTCTGAATTGTGTGTCCACAATGTTAGAGACATAGTCCATTCTCTTACTTCCGTAAGTCATGTTTAATTGGTTCCAAGTCATGCATGACCTGGCTCTTAGTCATCATGAGAGCTCCCTTTCTTTCACTTCCTCACCCTGACTAATGAGATCAAATGAGATTCAGATAGAGGGGATGCCAGGGAGCCAGAGAACCTAGCACTTACTCTATGTTGACTGGCTTCAAGGCCGTTATTCCTGTCCTTGCTGGGAAGAACTTGTCGCATGCCCTTCTTCTGGCAGAATTGGTGATCCATCCTCACAGTGGTCCATTCCCATGACCACCGACCTGCCCACAGGGATGCTCAGCCATGATGTCCAGCCTCTGGCAAACGTCCAGTAACCACCAAATGCCATCTAGGTAACCCAAATCAAAAATCCTCTCCTATGCCTTACATGCTTTGCTCTTCATTTTAGGGAGTTTCAACGTGCCTTTCTCTTGAGCCGTTTTCATTTCCCTTCTCAAAGCACGAATCAATCACTCCCTCCTAATGACTGACCCAAAACACGAAAACTTTTCATTTTACTCCACGATTATATTGGGACACCGACACAGGTGGGGTGCCTAATTTTAGTACCATTAAGAGACAACTGCTGAGGATGGTTGGGAGTCATTAAAAATTAGTTTTTAAGAAGAGGCGTGACATAGATTAATCTTTTATAAAGAGCACGTTAAGATGGACTGGATATTACAGTGATCTTAGGAAATGTTATAATGGAACTGTAGTTGCATAGAAAAATGTCCTTATTTTTTAGAGACTCGTACTAAAATATTTATGGGTGCCATGTCATGATGTTTGTTATTTACTTTAACATGCTTTGGTGGAAAGAATATATGGGAAAATATGGCAAAATGTTTATAGTTGTGAAATCCAGATGAGATTACACAGGCATGCATCATATAGTTTCCTCTGTTTTTCTGTATGTTTTCAAATTTTTTAATAATAGAAAAGTGGAAATCAGTCCTTTTGGCGGCTCTCTGGGTCTTAGGCGAGAGAGGCAAGTAGGGGGCCAAGTAGTGAGACGCGATTCAGGTGGACACTGATGAGGGGCGGAGCTAAGATGGAGACACCGCGGAGGGAGAGGAGGGTGTGGACTGAAAGTTATCATCTAGTCTATTCTCTTCGCTCATTCCCACAGTCCAAAGTGCTTCGGGAAAAATGGCTGCTGCAGGGTGTACCTGCTGGAACTGCGGAAGAGGAGGAAGCCAGGCGGCGGCAGTCTGAGGAGGATGAGTTAAGAGTCAAACAACTTGAAGGTAACATTCAAAGGTAGGTGGTTTCCAGCCCAGGCCCCCAAGCTGTGACTTTACAGTGCAGTAACCACCGCTCTCCTCTAGGGGGCGTTTCTCACCTTTTCCCAGGGCTTTAGAATTATCTTTCTAAACAGAGGAGGTAACGTTGTTGCCACTGAAACTTTGCCATATAACCCAGAATTTTGACTCTGAGTACTAAGTATTGTATTGGGCTGTCACACAGTACAGTGATGTCTTCATGGACCAACTAGGTGTGGTAAGCAGCTTGCCCCTTCACTAAATGTCCCCTTTTTGAGTTCTTCTGTCAGCTTTTGTCTTTTTCCTTCTTGAGCTCAGGGTGTTAGCTGTTAGTGGGTCTCTTGTCAGATTTGCTACATTCGATCAATTTAAAATAGGAAAACTGTAGCCAAGGGTCTTGGAATTGAAACTGAGGGCACCCCTGTGAGCTGTGTGCCTGGGCTCTAAAAAGTAACTTTGTATTGTCTAGTTTCAATGCTCAGAGCATCGTGAGTTGCTTCCTTTATGGTCCTCAACCAGGTTCTGAACATTTCAGTCTGGGAGATAAGTGACCTTTCTATGGCCAGTGGCTGGCCAGGCTCAGACAGAAGCAAAATAAATGTAGGTTTCCACTTGGGAACTGTAGCCATGCCAGGTCCCAGGGCACCCAGCCAGAGATGTGAGATGGTGGGGGAAGATGGTGTGTGGAGATGCCTTAGAACGAAATCTCCCCCGCCACCTTATCCCACCAAATTCTGCTGGAAATCTCACCTTGGAGAGGGTCATCTCTTTCTCCTGAGGTTTTGAGCTCTTTTAAAATACAAAGAGTAATAGCTAACTTGCTACCAGTCATTTGTACCCAAGAGTGAATGAAGCTGGTGAGGGTACCTAGGGGACCCCAACAGCATCACCAAAGGGAAAAGCAGACCGACTGTAAGCCCCAAAGGCCTGTGTCCCTACTTTGCTTGAGCCCTTATGCCCCTTAAAGAGTTCTCAGAGCAGCTTGCCCAAGCTTTGCCTGTGGGGGAAACTGGCTAAGAAAAAGTTTATATGGGGTGTGTGTGTGCGTGTGCGTGTGTTTGTGTGTACATGTACGTATACATACACACACACACGTACACACACACTTTTTCTTAAAATACAAAGGATAAAGGCTAAATATATATATATATGAAACATTGGAAAGGCTAAATTATATATTAGTGTGTGTGTGTATGTGTATATATGTACCATTAGAAGAAGAAATTTTAATCCTATAAATACTGACACCAAGCTTGTGAGGACAAGTACCTCCAGAACCCCAGGAAAAGAAGGGACTTCATGTTAGAAGCCCAGAAGATAGAAAGGGGAGGGGGTGGAATGAAGCAGCTCAGAATCCTGAGACTTGGGGATTCCCTCTCCTCAGAAGTGGCTTGGCTTGCTGCATCTTATACAAGATGAGGGGGCCAAGGGTAATGGGAAATATTGACAGTAAATTGGAGAGGAAAAGGTAGCTCTGAGACATGGTTTTATAGGAGGTTTGTTTTTAAGTCTCAAAGTGGCAAGTCCATGGTGCTTTCAGCTGCAGTGACAGTTGATACCGTATAGCATCTCTTTTATCTTTACTCTTGTTAAAAGTTCCAGTCCATTTCCTATCTCTTTCTTACTACACTACACTACAGATGGGTCTGGCACCAAGCAGATGCTCCATAGCTGTTTGTTGAATGAAAGGATTGGGGCTAGGACCCCTGCCTGCAGAGGAAGGCTGAGGAATCACTCTCCAGTCCAAGTTGGCAAAATTCTAGGAACCAAGTGGCCTGGGCACTGTCTATTCACAGCAGGAACCATGATTCAGGTTCACATGGGGCAGCATTATACTGCTGAGGAGTTCTAGGCAGGATGAAGAAACAGGGGTGAGAATTGCAGGCCCCCTCTGGTATGGAGGGAGACAGTATACACACGGATGGGCAGAAAATTTGATTTAAAATTGTTTTTTTAAAACCTGGATATCTTTTCTCACTGAGCCTGACATGTGCATTCATTTCATGTAGTAGGTATTATTACAGATGGAAGGCAGACAGGATTTGGAAAGTAGGATAAAACCAGTTCTATGACCTTTTCTGGTTTCCTTAAATGGCATCAGAAAACGTGGTCTTCAACCACATTGGCAGTTTCACTTCGGCTCGAATACAAATATATTGTTGTTCTAGCCCCATAGGTGGTAACTCTCACCTGTGATGAGCCATTACACGTGGGAGAGGAGTCTTAAATCAAGACTCAGTTTTGGCTAAATTAATCATTGGAGCGAGATATAAGAGTTAGGAGCTGGTTTGTGGTTCAGGTGGGCATGACCATACTCCGAAAAATAAAGATAATCTCTTTTTATCCTTTGAGTCAACAGAAGAAAGAGCTCATTCAATGCATGCAGGCAGTCTCTTGGAGGCCATTTAAGAGAGAGATTCCCAAGCCAGAAGGAAAGAAATCATAACAGCCTAAAGGGGTGGGGGTGGGATGCTTAGGCCTGGATTCAGGGGGCATTTCCTTCTGCCATAACCACGGCTTTGCTGGACATCGGCCAAACGGGCATTGGCCATTTGTTGGAGAATGAGCTGTGTTCCCTGGAGCTGCTTTTCTGTAGGAGCAGAGCTGCCAATGGGCATCATTTCCTCCTTAGGGCCTCTTGAGGGAGGAGTTTCTTCCTACCTTAGATATCAGTTTCTGCTTCCCTTCATCTTACTGGCAACTTCTCTTCTACAGTATTTAGCATCTTTAAGCTCCAGTCCCAAGAGAAGAAAGGAGCTCTCCCCGCTCCTTCCTTAAAGGATACTCAGTCACCTAAGACACTTTCATGAAGTCAAGCATTGGTTCTCTCTCACACTCTTAGTCACTTGAACTGCTTTAAAGGTTCATTGTAAACATAAGCATCCTCCAGTCTCACAAGGTCTTTGTGGATTAGCTGGCCTGGCTCTGCTAATTTTGGCCGAGCTCGGCTAAGAGACTCTACTCTAAGCTGTAGGTTGGATGAGCCTGCTCTTATTTTCCCTGCACTAATGAACTAATCGTGACAATTTCCTTTTACGGCAATGGCAGAGGTACAAGGGGGCTGAACAGGCACAAGGCGTAGGCTCAGAACTGCCCGTGAGCCATTAGCCAAAGCAAGTCAATGGCTAATCCCGAAACCCAGGGGAGGAGGTAGACAGTCAACCTTTAGAGAAAGGAACTCAGAGTTATGGGGCAAAGGGTACAGATACAGGAAAGGGTGAAAATGGGTACTAATCCTTCAATCTTCCAGAAGCATGATTGTTCAATTAAAAACTGTAAGCATTAGGGAAAACCGACCAGCAGGAGGGAAAGTACAGAATAGCCCAATGAATGAGAAAGAGGATGAACTAAAACAACTCAAGAATTCAGAGGAAAAGGAAGAAAAGAATAAAGGAAAATATGAGTGGCTTTGAAATAAGATCTGATCTTTATGTAATAGGAATCCTGGAAACTGTCTGCAGGTCAAATGCAGCAGAACCACTAAATTAAAGAATTCTAAAGGAAAATTTCTTTGTTTGAATTGGAACATTAATTTGTAGATCTTAAGATTTGGGTCCACTTGTCTAAGTCCTTCCCCAGCAACAAATTAGATTTTCCTGAAGAGACATATGAACTCTTTTCAAACTATATTATTATATAATATAAATGTACTAAAATATATTAGTACATTTAGGCCCTGAAGGTATATCAGTCCCTTTTGGTGAATCAGGAGTAGCTTGAAGAACCTGATGGAGCAGTAGAGAATAGCAATCCAAGAGCAGGGAGAATGCCTGCAAGGAAAGATTAAGAGAAATCAGAGTCAGTTAGTTTAGAACAAGAGAAGATAATGATAGCAGCCTAACTCAGAACTTCAAGTGTATGTAGGATTTAGGCCACATCTGAATTCTTTATGTGTTGGCCATTCTGAATATGATAAAGACTTAAAATAAAGCATGAGAATTTGTGCTTAGACGTATGTCTGTTTCCCTAGATATCGTCAAGAAGAAAGAACATAACCACCTTTCTAATTCTGATTCCAAAATTCTTTACAGTGCCAGTAGCCATACAAGAAGTTCCAGGTTTACAGACATGTTTTCTTCCAAAATGTTATTTGTAAATTGGCGGTGATTTGGAACTGAGAATGTTGTCTGTCTTTTAAAACTATTATATGTGGTGCTTAGGTTTTTAGGGCAGCCCACAAGGAGGACGGGAAGGAGGGGAGGAAGAAGGGAAGGAAGGAAGGAAAGGAGGGAGGGAGGGAAAAATGTAACTAGACTATTAAATCTGGGCATTAGAATCACTTGGGAATAAAAATATGAATTCCCAGGCCTCATTCCAGGAAATTTGGATTCAGTGACCGAAGTGAGGAGCCCTGTAATTTATGTTTTTCAAACAGTGCTCCAGGTATTTCTTTTGCATGGTCGGGTTCAAGAACAATTGCTATAAATAGAAAAAAGCATAGATCATAAGTGAAATCCCATTATAATACCTGTAAACCCTCAAGGGAAGTGAGAATTAAATAGTGTTTGGAAGAAAATTGATTTCACCCAAACAGATAAAGAAGGACAACCCTGACCCTTGATTTCAGACTGATTCAAAGCCTTAGTACTTTGACTCAAGGAAATTTGAACCCTGCTTTGGGACTCCTGTAGGTGGGAATAAAGCTGTCTCTCTGGCATTGGGCTGAGGTCTCTCTACCATAGGTCCCGCCGTGGAACCAAGCTTTTCATTTGAACTTGATTGGAAACAGCCTTGGTTTACCAAACTAAAATTGATACCCGTCAGGAAAGATGGCTGCTTTCCCAAAGGCCAGAAAATGCTACCATTTTTCAAAGGTTTCTGGCTGAAATTAAGAGCACGATAGCCTTGAAATGATGACTTTAGTGATGACAAATGATACATCAATTTGTCAAATTCTTTTGCAAAACTTTTCACAGGGCAATTTCAGGATGGCCCCATCTGTTGATTATATTCTTGGCTCACTAGAAACCAGAGCAAAATAGGCTAAAAAAAAGAAAAGAAGGTGGAATTGTTGAAAGCAAAATCTGTACAGAGATTTCTTTTCTCTTTTTCTTTTTAAAAAAATTGGATATCACATCTGTCTGCTTTATTTCCCATTGGAGTGCTATATTGAGAAAGCCCAAAGGATTGTTTCTGGCTTGGGCCCATCATCCACCATTGTCCATGCCATCACTGGATGTGATGCGTCCCTGGGGGCCACAAGTGGGTTTCCCATTGATGCTTTTGGAGATTTTAGGCAGTTAGATTCACACTAGCTGTATCTATTTCACATCTGCTCCAATCAACAAGTCTTGTCACTTGCCTTCTGGTTTTCTCACCTAAGATTCTCTTTCTTATTTAACCAGGTTTTACTTAAGTGTTTGAAATATAGTGTTCTTAACTTTCTTTGATTAGTGAGAAATATGAGGAAAATTTGTCCCCCCACCTTGGAATTACTCCAAAGAAGATGAGAAACCTCATGAAGTGATAAATGAAAAGGGAACAAACTGTCGCAAAGCCAGGGTGCTGATTCTAGCTCTGCTGCTAATTTGCTGTGTGACTTTGGGCAGATCTCTCATCCTCTCTGGTCTCAGGTTCCTCATCTCTTCAGTGAGAGGTCTCTCAGGGTCTTCCAGATGTGGTATTCTGAGATCCTCTAATTTGGGAGGTTGGCTGGAGATCCCTCTTCTGAACAAAGAGATCGATGCAGAGAAATATCACTATTGTGGAAGGAAGTAGTTTTGGAGACAGGCCAGAATCGGGGAAAGAGGTTAAGTTCTCAGGAAACAAAAGCTCCCTGTGTAACTGACTCATCCCAGAGGTGACTAATTCATCTGCACAGCTGTCAATTCTAAAGTATGTCACATCGAAATATTCATTGAATAGAATATTGAAGCCTCAGTTGCTAACCCAGAGAAGGCCATGCAACTTTTTAGAAAGAAAATTCAAGATGCAAGTGGTCTGGTTCAGTTCTGCTTGTGACTCAAGATTCTTTGAGTGCCTCTGTAGGTCTCTGATGGACACCAGAATTCACTTAATTTTCCACATTCTTATGACACTCAAAGCAGAAGACTGGCAACATCAGGCATAAGCATGTGTGTGTTAATATTATGGGACTTTGGCAACCAAGAAGATGACAGTGACCCACAAATAGCTGTTCTAGAAAAGGCAACCACAGAAATGTTCATTGGAGTCACAAAGGACACTTGCTTGGGATTCAGTGTGTTCTTTCTGCTTGCTATTTTTAAGTCTGTGATGCGCTGTTGTTTCTTGGCAGGGCACAGAGCATGCCACATTGGCTCTCCACATCTGTGCACTCCTGGCCACACTTGGCAATCTAGTCCCGCCGAATTCCCATTCTTTTTCTTTCTCTAAAATAAATCTTTATATAGTGTAAACCATATGGTGATATAATGGTAGCACTACGTTGTCTAATATTCATTGGTCTCTTACTCTGTTCTGGGTACTGACTTAGCTTTGGGGCCTCCATGAATTCATTAATATCCTCATTTCATCCCCAGAACATTCCCACAAAGTAGTTGTGATGATGACGATATCCATTATACAGCTGGGAGAACTGAGGCTTAGGAGATAAAGTAACTTGCTGCCCAGAATGACCCCTTTAAGAAGTGAAAGAGCCAGTATTTGAACTCAGCTCTGCCTAACTCCAAAGCACGTTCTTAAAACTCTCAACAAAAGTGATTATTTTAAGCTAAAAATCTCTGAGACTTGTGATATTCAGTGAGATCACACCAAAATTTCCCTCACGGTATAAGTGGATGGATAAGTAACGTGCTCCTCCCTCCTCAGGGACCTTGAAAGTGCCCCATTGTGCGTGATCATTGTGACTGGGGAGGCTGCCCCCTTCAGGTTCTCTCAGGAGGTACAGGTTCCATTTTAGGTTTGGTTCCCTTCCTTTTCTCTCTGAAGCCCTTTGCTCCCGAGTACACTTTCTTGGTTGTCTACAGCCTAATCTCTGCTGGAAACAGTGTGTGGTTATGTAAAGGGCCCCCAGCATAGCACACTGGTTAGGAACCTAGACCTTAGAGTTTGATTGACCATGGTTTGAGCCCTAGTTCTGCATTTATGAGTTGTTTGATCTTGGACAAGCCCTGTAACCTCTCCGGACTTGAGTTTCCTCACCCGTACACTGGGGATGACAATGCCCGTCGTGAAGAGTGGTTGCAACGTGCAGAGATCATGTGCAAGTGCCAAGTACAGTAGGCTGTCATGAAGTAAGAGTAGTGCTATTGTTATTGTTTGCTCTATCCTTCTGGAGAGGGTTTCCAACAGTAACACTATTGACATTCGGGGCCTGATAATTCTCTGTTGTGGGGGACTGTCCTGGGCTTTGCAGGATATTTAACAGCATCCCTGCCCTTTACCTGGTAGATGCCAGGAGCACTACGCCCACCCCCAGTCATGACCGTCAAAAGTGTCTTCAAGGGGCTTCCCTGGTGGCGCAGTGGTTGCGCGTCCGCCTGCCGATGCAGGGGAACCGGGTTCGCGCTCCGGTCTGGGAGGATCCCACATGCCGCGGAGCGGCTGGGCCCGCGAGCCATGGCCACTGAGCCTGCGCGTCCGGAGCCTGTGCTCCGCAACGGAAGAGGCCACAACAAAAGGGAGGCCCGCATACCACAAAAAAAAAAAAAAAAAAAAAAAAAAAAAAAGTGTCTTCAAGCATGGCTAAATGTCTCCTGTGGGCTAAAAATCCCCCCGCTGAGAGCCACTTCTCTAAAGCCTGGAGTTACAGGTGTTGATACTAAGATAAAAATCACCGCATCAAGTAGCTTCAGAATATAGAACCCTTAAAAGATTTATGAAGGGCTTCCCTGGTGATGCACTGGTTGAGCGTCCGCCTGCCGATGCAGGGGGCGCGGGTTCGTTCCCCGGGCCGGGAAGATCCCACGTGCCGCGGAGCGGCTGGGCCCGTGAGCCATGGCCGCTGAGCCTGCGCGTCCGGAGCCTGTGCTCCGCGGCGGGAGAGGCCACAGCAGTGAGAGGCCCGTGTATCGCAAAAAAAAAAAAAAAAAAAAAAAAAGATTTATGAAGATAACATGAATGATTCTTGGTGCAGAACGACGTGAAGTCTTTCGGGTAGTTGAAAGTAGGAGTCTTCGCTCAAGCACTGAGCCATGAAAGTCAGTTCTGTGTTAAAAGGAAATGGTTGCCTTTTTTTTTGGCATCCAATGCTGTGCTGATTTTGCAAAGGCAGTGAGTTTATGACAGTTCTACAGTTCATAAAACTGTAGAATCTTAGCGTATGCATAAATGAGGTGCTGTTATCTGGATCAACTTTTATCTGATACTCCAATTTGCAATGAACCCAGGGAGTGCGAGGCAGTAGACAGGCTCTCCCCAGAGGCTAAAAAATGACAGGAAGCTTACTTCCTCACAAAGTAACACCCAAGTCCACATTGGAACAAGTCTCATTATCACAAAGAATCCTCCCTTGGGATGAAAGGGATGCTCTCTGCAGTTTTTCCCAGCTCTCTGGTCCCTGGTCTGCCCCCTAAGGATCACACAGAAAAGTCCCTCTTTATAGACTGAGATCTGGACGCTTCTGGGTTGTGGTCAGCTTAGGAAGCTGGGTCAGACAAGGGAGGAAGCGCTCTGAAATTGCATTCAAGCACATCTGCGTTGCACGTGCGTTTCCCAGTTGCCGATAGTGGAAGAGCCTACCGCCCGATGTTTCCCAAGCATCTTGCCTTACTCGGGTTTTGTAGGCTCCATTATAATTGCCTCATTGTTGGTTAGGTAGATTGGGTTTAAAGTACCCGGAATGATGAAAATAGTGGGAGAATTCCATCCATACACTGAGACCACGTAAGAGCCACACTTGGGGAAAGTTTGCGTTTTGCAGCCCTTAGAACAGTTGCCGTAATTGAAGGAATTATGCAAAGTCAACTTTCTTGGCAGCTGGTCCCAGGCTTTTTGGCCTATGATTGCCATGCCTCAAGTTTCCTCTCTACAAATGCTTTGAAAATAGTATTTTTCTGCCCCAATAGCTTATAACGTGGTCACTTCTAACCCCTCTATGTTCTTGATGGATCAGAAACGTCAGGGGTCCTTTCGATATTTCCGTCCATGGTCTTCACCAACTATATACCAATTGTGCATTCTGAAGGCAGTGGATGGTCTCTCGGGGCCTTTCCATCAAGGACAGTCTATGATCTTACAACATGGGGGCCTTACAGTCAAGTCTGATGGCTGAGGTCCAGCGGCCATGGGGACCCAGGCAGGCTTCGATGGGGAGCAGACTTGCAGGCAGGCTGACCCGACTCCTCCATCACCACAGTCTGCAGCCAAGTCGATCTCCTGAGCACAACCCCACTTTGTATGCTCTCTTTTCACTACTTAGGCCCAGAGAAGAGTCCTGTGGGACCTGCTCAAGACCTGTCACTGCAAGGCCTGCCTCTCCTGGACTTTCCAGTTTCTCCTCCCGTCAGGTCCAAGCCTTGAGCCCTCCGAGGCAGCAAGTGGGAGATAATCTCACAATCCCTCTCCCGCTCTAAGATCCCAGTTCCCTAGCAGATGTGCAAAAACAGTAGAAGGAATGCCCCTCTTCTTACTGTTACCCCAAAAGCAACTTCTGCCATCAAGCGTTCTTTAGATCTCTCACCCAAGGTGTAAACCTTAACAGTGGGAATTTCAGGCCAGGTGAGAGGAAAAGGGTACACAGCAATAGATGAGTTCGGTTTAGGCCATGTTTATTAAGAGGGATTTGCCTACATCCTCATTCTCATCCCTTTTTGGCGAAACTATTTTTGAGCACATTTGGTGCACATGTGCAATTACACTTGCAACGTGAAGAATTAAGGTTTATTGTGCTCACAGATTCTCAGTCAGGAGTTTGAGCGGAGAACAGTGGCAATGGCTTGTCTGTGCTTCACACTATGTGGGACCTCAGCTGGGAAGACACAAATGGCTGGGGGTGACTCAAGAGGCTGTGTGCTGGAATCACCTTCATGGCATGTCTAGAGCCTCAGCTGGGATGACTCAGGGGCTGGGTGGGACTGATATCCTCGGCACCTCCACACGGCCCTTCCACAAGGCTGGCCTTCTCCCTGCATGGCAGCTGGGTTCTGCGAAGGAGCACCCCACGGGGAATGTCTAGAGAGCAGACATTCCAAGGGAGCCAGTGGAAGCCGTAAGACTTCTTCTGTCCCTGCCCCGCTTGGAACTCTGGTAGCATCACTTCCACTGTGTCCTGCTGGTTTCAACTGAGCCACTAAAGCCAACTCAGATTCAAACAGAAGGAAATGAGAATCTTTACCTCTTGACGGGAGTGGCAGGGTCACATTGCAGAAGAGCATGGGGGATGGGAGAGATTTTTGTGACCTGTTTGGAAAATACAATCTGCCTCAGAGCCTATGTTGTTTGGTGCATATTTGAAGCCTAGTCTTTACTATTATGTAGTTTTTGTTTGAACGTTCCATTGATTATTATGTTGTGTTCCTCTTTATTTTTATGAATCTTAAAATTCTTTTTTTTTCCTTTCTGACTGCGCCACATGGCACGCAGGATCTGAGTTCCCCAACCAGGGATGGAACCCGTGCCCCCTGCAGTGGAAGCACGGAGCCCTAACCACTGCACCGCCAGGGAAGTCCCTTAAAATCCTTTTTGATGCAGTTAAAAAATAAAAAAGGATTGAGGAATAGAGGCCCTAAAGCCACATGTGAAGTGATAAGACCACGGTGCTCCCTTGTGTCTGACAGCAACCTCCCTCCACCCCGACCCCCCACTGCTAAGCCTTTTGATCTCCTTTGAAACAGAATCTCTGTTGGAATAATACACACTCCAGGGATCTCGGAGTCTCATGTTTTTCCCTCCCATGTGAAAAGGCAAGGGAAAAAAGTGAATAATGTTTGAATATTGCCAGTGCACAGAGAATATCTGTAAGGTTAGGGACACTTCTGCCAGCACAGACTGTCACCCCAATCTGGGTGCCTGGAGGAAGGCTTTTACGCACTGCCATGGTATGTGGCGTGAGGGTTGCCACCTTAGCCAGATTCTGCCTGGAAGGACTGGACATCTCAACACCAGTGGCGTTCACGGCCATTGCTGGGCCACATGGCTCTTTGGTGCAAATTAGAAACTGCAGCTCCACATGAGGCCACCGTTTGGAAAAACCACTGGCTGGATTCTAGCCTCCTCTACTCCCTCGGCAGGTGTCCTCGGGCAGAAACAAGCCGTATAAGCACGTGCATTGGTACTGCTCACTTCTCAGTCTCCGCTGGCCTCCTTCCTACCGGCCGTATTCCCAGTTACCTCCCATTCTTAAATGGTCTCAGATAAGGCCGGAGGGGATGGAGAGGAAGCTTTTTTTTTTTTTTTTTTTTAAAGAAGATGTTGGGGATAGGAGTTTTATTAATTAATTTATTTTTGCTGTGTTGGGTCTTCGTTTCTGTGCGAGGCCTTTCTCTAGTTGCGGCAAGCGGGGGCCACTCTTCATCACAGTGCGCGGGCCTCTCACTATCGCAGCCTCTCTTGTTGCGGAGCACAGGCTCCAGACGCGCAGGCTCAGTAGTTGCGGCTCACGGGCCCAGTTGCTCCACAGCATGTGGGATCCTCCCAGACAAGGGCTCGAACCCGTGTCCCCTGCATTGGCAGGCAGATTCTCAACCACTGAACCACCAGGGAAGCCCGGAGAGGAAGCTTTTTACAGGCCACTGGGGAACACAAACAAGTAAGCCGTCAATTATAAGCTGGTGGGAAAGCTCCTATCATGGAAGTTCAAAAAGAGTCTATGGGAACATATGCAGGGGAGGGGTACTTAACACTCAGATTAGGGAGTGCAGGTAAGACTTCCTCGGGTGATGTGTGAGGAGAACGTGTGTTTTAGCTCTTGATTTTATCTGCTGTTGGTTTCCAGCAAATTATTTTATCTTTTTACATTACCTTACCTTGCATTACATTACGTTGTATTACATTATGTTCATTCTTGACTAGGATGTAAGTTCCCTGCACGAGGACTCCATGGTTACTCAATGTATTAGTTTCCTGAGGCTTCTGTAACAAGTTACCAAAAACTAGGTGGTTTTAAACAGCAGAAATGTATTCTCTCACACTTCTAGAGACCAGAAGTCCAAAATCAAGGTGTCAGCAGAGCTGTGCTTACTCCAGAGGCTCTAGGGGAGGATCCTTCCTTGCCTCTTCTAGCTTCTCGTGGTCCCTGGCATCCCTGGGCTTGTGCCTGCATCACTCTCCTCTCTGCCTCCATCTTCATATGGCCTTCTTATCTCCCTGTGTCTTCTCCTCTTCTGCCTCTTATAAGGACAATTACCATTGGATTTAAAGCCTATTCAGAGGGCTTCCCTGGTGGCGCAGTGGTTGAGAGTCTGCCTGCTGATGCAGGGGACACGGGTTCGTGCCCCGGTCCGGGAAGATCCCACATGCCGCGGAGAGGCTAGGCCCGTGAGCCATGGCCGCTGAGCCTGCGCGTCCGGAGCCTGTGCTCTGCAACGGGAGAGGCCACAACAGTGAGAGGCCCGCGTACCTCAAAAAAAAAAAAAAAAAAAGCCTATTCAGATAATCCCAGAGGATCACATCTGAAATCCTTTCATTACATCTACAAAGACCCTTTTTTTCCAAATAAGGTCATACTCACATGTTCCGGGGTTAAGATATGGACATATCTTTTGGGGGACCACCATTCAACCTACTACACCCACTATATATATGTGTGCGAGTGCCTACAATACTGTGTGGTGCCTACTAGGTTGCTCTCAATAAATATTTTTTAATTTAATTGATCTGTATCAGCTTTAGGTCATCCGTAGGATTGTCATACAAACATTTATGTCTAGAGATGGTATAGGGCTGAGATTACAGCAAAGAGTATCAGCATCCCACTTGCTGGTTCAAGTCCAGGGTCTCCACTTGCTGTCTGTGTAATCTTAGGCAAGTTTCTTTAGCTTCACTTTCCTCTACTACAAAAAAAAAAAAAAGATAATATAATAAACAAACTATTGGGTAGCGGCGATGATTAAATTAATATATACGGAATGCTTAGAAAGTACTTAGAACGGCCTAGGGCTTGGTGCCCCATCGGTTTTAGCTTTTATTATAAAAATAAAAGAGTGATGTGACCATGTACAATATATAAATAACCCCAAATTATTTAATTTTACCAGACTCCCTCTCCACTCTCAGAAACAGCTGAGAGGGACACCACCACCCTAAGCTTTAGCACACTGTTTAGAAGTCAGCTGCAGCTGGACATACAAGTCCAGTGGTGACTTGGAAGCACCAGCCCTCACCTCTAGGACGTCCAGGGCAGAGGAAGAAAGGAGGCTGGGAACACAGCGCTGAAAACTGCTGCCTTGCAGGGGTGGGAAGCAGCTTTTGTCCCCAGGGCAGCTGTTCCCTCTCTGGTTCTCTCCTGCTCTGTGATCAGCTCCTGTCTGTTACCCTGAGGCCCTCAGCAGGAATTCTAAGGCTTCCCAGGACCTGTCAGCTAAAGTGGAGGATGAAAGAGAACAACTCCAACGACAAAAGAAGTAGGACAATATGATAGATTTGAGAAGAACTCGGACCACTTCTGGGGCAGACCCAGTTGAATAGGGTGAGAAGCTAGAGTTATCTCAGCAGGTTATTTATTTATTTTTTTAAATGTAACCTTGTGCTTTCCAGTTGCTTATTTTTAAAAAAATTGTCTAGGTTGTTAGAGTGATGCCCTGCTCAGGTCCTTAGGAGACTTGCTTTGTTAGAGAAAAATGGCTAAACCCAGTGCTATTTAAACTATGTCCATGGACCACTTCCGACCAGGCAACTGTTTATTACCAACTGTTTATTACCAGTCGTTACCAGTCGATGACAAAATAAGGACAGGAATTGCCAGAAAGGTGTTTGGAAGCCTTAATGGCAATCTGGCATTGTCATGACATCCAAGTGGGTGCTCAGTGGCTCTGTCTCACTGAATAGACCAATTTGCAGGTTGTTGCATTTCTTGGCAAGTTGCATGTGTCATGAGCTGAGTGTCTGCGATGGGTTGGGATAAACCCTAGTGCTTGAGCACACTGCTGCAAAGCAAACACCAGAGAGAAGAATATATGCCCCAAGATCATAGTTTTTGCCTAAATGTTTAAATACTGTCATTGCCATCTCTTTGCACCAATTTATCTTTAGATCTAGAAAAAACCTTACAGAGTCTTTTTTTTTTTATTTTAACATCTTTATTGGAGTATAATTGCTTTACAATGGTGTGTTGTTT
>NC_041222.1:14936150-14936947 GCF_002837175.3 Physeter macrocephalus | reverse complement strand
AGAAATGGACAAATTCTTAGAAATGCACAACCTGCCGAGACTGAACCAGGAAGAAATAGAAAATATGAACAGATCAATCACAAGCACTGAAATTGAAACTGTGATTAAATATCTTCCAACAAACAAAAGCCCAGGACCAGATGGCTTCACAGGCGAATTCTATTAAACATTTAGAGAAGAGCTAACACCCATCCGTCTCAAACTCTTCCAAAAGATAGCAGAGAGAGGAACACTCCCAAACTCATTCTATGAGGCCACCATCACCCTGATACCAAAACCAGACAAAGACGTCACAAAGAAAGAAAACTACAGACCAATATCACTGATGAACATAGATGCAAAAATCCTCAACAGATACTAGCAAACAGAATCCAACAGCACCATGATCAAGTGGGGTTTATTCCAGGAATGCAAGGATTCTTCAATATACGTAAATCAATCAACGTGATAACCATATCAACAAACTGAAGGAAAAAAAACATATGATCATCTCTAGATGCAGAGAAAGCTTTTGACAAAATTCAACATCCATTTATGATAAAAACCCTACAGAAAGTAGGCATAGAGGGAACTTTCCTCAACATAATAAAGGCCATATATGACAAACCCACAGCCAACATCGTCCTCAATGGTGAAAAACTGAAACCATTTCCACTAAGATCAGGAACAAGACAAGGTTGCCCACTCTCACCACTCTTATTCAACATAGTTTTGGAAGTTCTAGCCACAGCAATCAGAGAAGAAAAAGAAATAAAAGGAATCCAAATAGGAAAAGAAGAAGTAAAGCTGTCACTATT
>NC_041222.1:14924114-14935650 GCF_002837175.3 Physeter macrocephalus | reverse complement strand
TTGGCAGAGGCACAAGAGGACAAGCCCAACGGGGCAAACACATTCCAAACCTCTGTTTGTGTCGTGTCTGCTAACATCCCATTGGCTAAATCAGGTCACATGGCTGCACCCAAAGGGGCAGGGAAGTACGTCCCGCCCACGATGAGGCCAAAGCAAATCATGTGACCCAACATCAGTGGTTCGGCGTCGTATATACTCTTCCCATGGAGGGGAAGGGGGAAGGGAGGGAATTTGTTTTAGAATAATGGAATCTATCCACATCCTAGATATCTGCTGAGGTACTCGGTTTTTTGAGATTCAGATGAAATCTGCTCCGAATTCACCTGGCCAGTGCTATCATCCAATCTCTCCAGGAAACCTCTAGCCCAGAGCTCCTCTACCCAGTGAATTAGTTACATTTATAGATCATTTGAGTTGTCCCTATTCCATGCTCATATTCCTTTCCTTGATTCCTCCCAAAGTAATTTACACAGATGTGTGTAAAAGGTTTGCTGAACATTTGGAACAGCAAAGGTTGATATCTCTTTGTTTATATATTGGTTTGCTTGGCCCCTCTCCTCTAGATTCTCTTTACATTTCAGCCCACACACAACCTCTCAAGTCAAAGCTTGCTGAAGAATTACCTGGGTCTCAGAAATCCTGAATATCTCATCTTGGCTGAGCTATGACTTTTTTGCTATTTCGTTCAGCTTTTTTCATTCATTCAACATACTTGTATTGAGCATTTGTGCCCTCACCATGATGAATTTATACGCTAGTAGGGGAAATTAACAATGTGTGTATACTCTAACACAGGGTTTAGAACTATTAAACCTTGGCAATGTTGATTTGGCGGGGGGATCATTCCTTATTGTGGGGGGGTGTCCTGTGCTTTGTAGGATGTTTATCAATTGCTACCCACTAAATGCCAGTAGCACCAACTCTACTCTCCATGAGTGATGGATGGCCACCATATCCCCAGACATTGCCACATATGCCCTGGGGGACAAAAGCACCTTGGTTGAGAGCCACTGCACTAACATATAGTAGACTTGATAAGACCTCTGGTCTTATTATTTCCTGGTGGTGAATCTTTCAAAGCCTCATGGGGTGGATGATATCTGAGTTAAGACTTCAGAAATGGTTAGGGTTTAGAAATGAGTTTCTTGAAGGAGGGAAAATCATGGGGCACAAATGGACAAATAAGGAGTAGCTCTGTCTAAAGCATAAAATGAAGTAGACTTATTGGTAAGAGTGGAGGCTATATAGGTATTAGGAGGCTAGACACTGTCATCATTAGGACTACCACTTTTACTGTGAGGGAAATGATCAGTATATCTGAAGCTGTGTTCATTTGGAGGGGATACCATTACACATAGTGTTTGTCTTCATAACCCAAAGTAATTGCTGCAAAGTCTTATCCATCCAGAGGTCATCTTTCTGATGCCTAGTAAGGAAACAGAAAAGGCCTCTGAGGGATACAGTGCAAAAATTCCATGCCTATATCTTGGTGTTCCTTACCCCTCAGAAGATCTCACTAGCCAGTTCCCAGCAGCAGATTAGAAGATGGAAGAGGAGGAGGGGGAGGCAGGCATAGACTCTACAGAAAAGCTTCCAGCCCGATGGAGGGAAGGAGACCAAAAGCAGAATTGAATGAATGAACGAATAAATTCAGACCAAACGATTTGGAAGCATACTAATCTGGAGTCCTGTAGGCAGGGGAACATCCATCCCTTCATAACCTCCAGAGGCATTGGTGCATTCCAGCACCACCCTAGTATACCAGCACACTCAATGTGTAACAAGGCAGGGCATATGTGAAGTACTGTAGAGCCCATGTGGCTAGAGTTTAGCACAACGGTTAGGAGCAGGGTCTAGAGTTACACTTCCTGGCTTGAACCCTAGCCTCAAGGTTCTGCACCAATAAACTAGTTCCTTAACCAAGCCAAGCCTTCATGATCTCATCTGTAAAATGAGAGTTCCCGACTCATAGGGTCATAGGGTCATTGGGAAGGTTAAATACAATAATCCACATGAATTCTTAGCTCAGCTCTTGGCACAGATTTAGTGCTCAAGAAAAGTTAAATGGTTATTACTATCATTTCATTGAAAGAATAGAGCTGCCAAGACTTCCCCAAATCATCACTGTGGCTGCTGTTCTGGAATATTCCCAGAGTCTCCTGGCTGTACTGAAATTTCCTTTCCAGGAAATAGATAAGTGGGTTGTAAAAACTGAGGAAAGTTTCAGAAGAGTGGGGGCAGTCATATCAGTCCCTTCCATCTCCTGTCTTCTTGGTAGTAGAGGTTAGGCCACTGAGGAAGGTGACAGCAGGTTCCCAAGGGTACTGGCCATCAGCCATTTCTCGGCAACATATTCCCTTTGAGCAAGACTGGCTCTTCACCCTTGGCCAAGCTGACAGAAGAGCAGTTATTCTGAGATAGGAGAATATGAAGCTGCTCTCTGGCAGAGAGTGTGTCCTATGCTATGTAAAACCATCTACCTCCAAGTTAAGAATGTACACATGAAGAGAAGGGGAGGCACCAAAGCAAACTGCAAAGTGGTGGCAGTGACCCGGTGGCAGCACCTCTGGGTTGGTTTCCTTTGATCAGTGTCTGCTCAGTGGCAAAGCTGGAAACACAGGATGCTCTGTGAGGTAAAGCCTCGGCCGGGTACCACAGCATCATGTAAAATGCAGACCGCCAGGAAGTCACCCAGCAGGAAGAAGCTGCTCTCTGGTCCAGGGGTGGCAGGGCAGTAGAGTAACCTGTCCTCTGTTTGTGTGTTTTCCAGGCTGGAACAGGAAATACAAGCACTGGAAAGTGAAGAGTCCCAGATATCTGCCAAAGAGCAAATCATCCTAGAGAAACTAAAGGAGACAGAAAAATCCTTCAAGGACTTTCAGAAGGTGAAGAAAACAAATGTGATTTTTCTCAGTTATATCCCTGAGGAAGTAAGCGCTAGCAGAATGGTGCCAGTTGGAGAAAAGGCCAGTTGGTATTGATGAGAAGACTAAGCCACATACTCTGAGGGGCGGATGCGTGAGGACTAGTGCCATCTCTGAAGCTGAGAGTGGCCTGTCTTCAGGGGTGGGTCCACCTGGCCCACCAGAAGCACAGAGAAGAGTCATGAAATTAACCCCATCTCCCTACGGTCCAAACCCTTTATATGCCTAATGCCTGAAAAGTCATCTCCCATTAGACTCTAGAATTCTAAAACCAATTCTTATGAAGCAGATTAAACAGACTCCCTGTGGCTTTAAGTCTTTCCTTTATAAAAAGGCTAAAGACAAAACCATATCAAATGGGCATGAACTCCAAAAACAAAGCGTCAGTGAAACATGAAATTTTACCGTACAGGCATGCCTTGGAGGTATTGCAGGTTTGGTTCCAGACAACTGAAATTAATCAAATATTGCAATAAAGTGAGTGTCATGAATTTATTGGTTTCCCAGTGCATATAAAAATTATGTTTATATGATACTGTAGTCTATTAAGTATGCAATAGCATTATGTGTAAAAAAAAAGTGCATGCCTTAATTAAAAATAATGCTGTTGGAACAATGGTGCTGACAGATCTGCTTAACTGGGGGTTGTCAAAAACCTTCAATTTGTAAAAAATGCAATATTGAGGCCCAATAAAATGAGGTATGCCTGTCTGTGAAAACAGATGGTACTGTGTAGCAAAGGGAGAATCCATAAAGCCAGCAGGCTCTGAATACCTCAGGACCCTCCCTCCATTTTATAACACTTGTTTCCTCAGGTACCCAACAGTTGATAGGAAAGCAGTCTAATCACATTCATTTTAAGATGGGATTTTCTGATATCACTTCTCCAACACAACCAAGGGTATTTGCTGAATAATTGAAATATATCTCTTGTAGGAGAAATTCGGTGTAAGGTGAGAAGGGTAAACCTTCCCCTTAAATTTCAGGATCCCAAACAAATTTCCCAGAAGGAAAGAAAGCATGGGGTTTGCCCACCACAGTCAAGTTCTGGGGGAAAAAAAAGATGGGTTAAATGAGTGAGGGGTCATCTCCCCGCGTTTGTAGTGACGCTCTGCCCTGCTTTTGTTTCCACAGAGCTTCTCCAGTACGGATGGAGGTAAGTGTAAGCGCTCTCTCCCCATCTGTACCTGAATGTTTTCATCCATCAGCTTAGTGGGTTTCATTAACACAGGCTCACCAGGAGACGCGATATGTTGGCTTGTAAGGGCATCAAAAAGAAGGGGAGTGCTGTTTGCGGGTGCTCACGAGGGCCACGCCCCCGGTCTCTTCTGCCTCTCCTCTTCAAGGACTGCTTCTTGACCAACTCTTTCTAGGCTTACACAATTGGCCTGGCTCTTCTGCTTCCCACTGGGTCCCCAAGGTTCACTGCTTTGATCTCTCTTGAAATATGTTCAGCCAGGAGTGCCAGCCTCAGGACCAGTTCCCTGGTAGGGATGAGGCTACTGGTGCTGGTGGTTAGGTCTCCAGGTTACAGTATACAGCAGGAGCCCATCATCTGATGTTTAGGAAACCTTCCTAAGGCCTCTGGTTTTACTTTGAATCAGAAAACTGCAGTTTCTCCAGCCTTCCAGGGAAACAGGGCTGGGCAGAACCTCCCTCCCTATGGGGCGTGGTTGGCCAGGAGCGCATGAAGGGTGGGAGCAGGGCCCCGGCTTCCTGAAGCCCATCCTGGCGGGAGTGGGCCTTCCTCTCCCCTCCCCTCCCCTCCCCTCCGCTCTCCTTCACTGGGGCCATGTGATGAACTTGGGACTGTGTGCTTCTCAGCCTTCACCTTGCTCCTCTAACGTTAGCTACAAACTCGTGAAAACCACTTGATTCCCTCTTTCACTCTGGCCCTCAGCTAGACCTGTCTTAAAATGCCGGGACTTGTTGGAAGATCACATACCATCTGCTCACCTGATTCTTATGAGGTCAACCTCTAAACTAGGAAGATGATCAGGAGCCAGAATAAGTGTTGGCATCAGTGTTTTCCCAATGTCTTTTGGAAATATATGGTTAAAGATTTTAAAATGCAGAGATGGATAATGCATTTTTCTGGATTAGCAAAGATCCTTGCAATAACGATAATTCTAACTTCAGCAAAAAAGAAAACAAACAAAAAAACTGGTTTGTCTGGGTTCTCCCCGCCACCCTCCAGCAAGTAAAAGGCAGGGGATCTGGATATTGGCTCCTTGGGTGATCTTTGGGAAGGTATTAAATTAAATTCATGTGTCCAGCGCATGTGCTCCGAGGCAAGTCAGGGTCGAGCCAGCAGGGACTCCAGGAGGAGGACTTTCGATAGTTCTAGAACCTTTTCGAGGGTGTGGCCAAATCAGGACATTTGTTCTGTGCTTTGGGGGTGGAGCATGGACTGAAGAGGTGGCCTTGCCTATTTTGGGGAGTTGAGGGTGCCAGCATGGGAAGGATAGCGGGCTTCCCTCGTGCTAGGGCTGCCCAGAGGCCGTGTACGTGATCGGCAGTAACACAGTGTCAGACATTGACCCACAGATACCCACATATCGCAAGCGTGCACATCAACTTTTTATGCTTTCACTTCTTTTTCTCTCAAACCAGGGCCTTTCCTAGACTTCTCTCTCTAATTAGGGAAAGGATGGAGCCTGCATGTCACGTCCCAGAGAAAGCTGTGTGGGCCATGGAGACCCATGTAGTCTGTGACTTGTTAACAAGCATCCATGAAGCCATGTTATAAACTCTCACTGCTCTCTTTTTCGTTTTCACCCTGAAACTTCTCTCATTTCCTCCTGTACTATGTACTTCCCACTATTTTCGTCTGTTCACCTAAGTAGTTCATAAAGATGGTAAGAAACGATTGTGACTGAGAAGGGAAACTACAGAGAAAAATCACCCTCGTGATTGCATCCTTCATCACTTTTTGACAGGATGGGTGAGCTCAGGCTGAAAAGGATGCAAAAGTCTCAGGGATCCCAAGAAGTGGCCAGGGAAAAGTTTCCATGGCCTTGTCACCTTGGATGATGATTCCTACCAGGTCTGGTTATAACTAAGTCTGGGGAGACCTTTCCATTACACCGCATCTACTGGCAAAGAAAAGTGTGAAGGAGGGAGCACGTCCTTCCAAGA
Organism: Physeter macrocephalus; assembly: GCF_002837175.3. NCBI lineage: Eukaryota > Metazoa > Chordata > Mammalia > Artiodactyla > Physeteridae > Physeter > Physeter macrocephalus. The sequence continues at coordinate 14,929,588 of NC_041222.1, read as the reverse complement.
ATGCAGTCAGTGTTTATAGGCCACTCTGTGGTCTGAGGTGTAAAAACTCATCATGAAGCACATCCAGTTCAGGGACTTTGGGATGTCTGATTCTTTTCTCTTTCTTTGATTTCAAAGTGCCAAGACCCTCTTAGAATCAACCAACTGTTGTTACTAAGACCTAACAAAAAAAGTGATTGTAGAATAATGATGCTTAGGACAAATTCCCAACTTCTGAAACACGATGATTACAGAATCCAGGCCCATCTGAAATTATATAACTGTACAAGATGCTGCAGATAATCAGCAAGAGTGTCTCCAGTTTAATGAGTTGCCAAGGAGTCGGCAGCTAGCGTGTGCATGTGTAAGGACCGCTGTTCAGGTGCCCTGTGCTTTTCAGAGAAAACAAAGGTACTGGACTGCTGGATCACCAATGGTTTTTGACTACATGGTAGCCTTGGCAGTCAAGAGCAATGTATTCCAATCTGGAGTAGAATTTCTTGGCAACATACATTCTGATCCCCCCCTCACTTCCTCCCCACCCCACATACACACTTATTATACGGCAGAGTCCTCATCAGTTGGGTGGGTTGTTTTTACTGCCCTAAATAGGCACAGTGTTTTGTGTAAGTATAAATTGCATGTGGTATGTACCTAGAGCTACCTCTGTTCTTTACCCACCGAGGAGCTGGTGTGAAACCCTTGGCCAGAGCTGGCAAAGGAAAATGTCTGTCCTGGGCCCATCTCATCCTTGCTGTTTGAGGCTGATCTTTGTAGATTTCCATCCCATCCCAATCTGGGGTGGCCCGGGACCTTTCCCACATCAAAACCCTCATACCAAGGACTTCCCTGGCAGTCCAGTGATTAAGACTCTGCAATTCCTTTGCAGGGGGCACGGATTCGGTCCCTGGTTGGGGAACTAAGATCCCGCATGCCACAGGGTGTGGTCAAAAAAACCCCCAAAAAACACCTTCATACCAATTGTTGGGACAGCTCAGTGTGTCTTCAGTTGCCCAGAAGTCACGATTTCAGGAGAGTTTTCATCAATTTTGTTTCTCTAGCTCTGGCTATTTATGTTCTTCATAAAGATTTTAGCAGTGCCAGGACTGGCAGGAAGAGGGCAGTTTACTGACTGAGGCCACATGAAGAAATCTCCCTGTGGAAGCTTTGGAGGCCCTGTTTCTTATTCCTTGTGTGGGTCTATCAGACACCCTCCTGCCGCAGAACCTTAGGGTTTACTACTTAATGATATATTGAGGGGCTGCCCTGTCCTTTTCCTCATGCCCCACTCCTCGCCACCCCCTTATCTCTTAGCAGAAGCCATGGCTCCCCAGCCCCACAAGAGCTGCTGTCCTCAAGCCTGTAGCCAGTGACCACTGGGCAAAGGTAACTCCGTCACCCACTCATATCTGGCAGGGAGCAGCCTCTGGGGGAGCCTGAAACATAAGCAATAGGAATCACATGCAGAATTCCCCACCTGTGAGTGGCTTTTATTTCTAGCTGCGAAAACTTTCAGTATACAGAGATGTCCCGGAAGTTCTATATGTAGCATAGAATGTACCAGACGCGTGTGACCAGTCCGCAGAGTCTTACCTGGTCTTAGTGGCTTGAGTCTCCATCTCATTTGAATGCAGGAAGTCAGATTTACTGTGATTGCCATTCCACGGATTTCTGGAAATCCTCAGGGAAGCTCAGAAGTTCTGCACATCTGCTCTGTCATCTCTTGTCCCCTAAACTGTCTCTTTAACCCCACATTGTTGCTCCCTCCTTCCCATGGGCCACTGTTAGCAATCTCCCTCTACCCCCTCAAGCCCCACTTACCCCCAGCTGCTGCTCTTTCTGGTCCTGCCTTGTGCTACCTTGGGGCCCAGACCCTTCTCAGAGCTCCCCAGAGTGAGAGCAGAGGCTACAACCTAACCTCAGGAATACTGGCAGGGCAGCTCAACATGGAGAATAATGGGCAACTTTGGACATGTGGCCACACTCAGAGGTTGTGGCTCCAATCCCGGCCCCTTTCAGAGGGTCCCTACAGGCTGCTTCATGGCCATCTCCCAGCCCACCATCATCTCAAAGGCCCATCTTCCTTCCTTGCAGTGAAGGACCTTCAACCATGTCTGCCCGACCCAGGGCCCAACTCCAGCACACATGAGGCCCCAGGGAGAGACAGTAACCAGAGCCTCACTCCAACCCAGGGCCTGCCTGCCTGCTGACTCCTGACTTCCTGTTCCGTCTCCCCAAAGGGTTGTTATAGACAAACCCATTCGCTTAGAGAAACTCCACCCCATCCACTCCCACAGAGCGTGTTCTTTGCCCTAAGAACATGATGGTCCAATGTCAGTATATTCTGGGTTATTCAGACACATGTGAGTCAGCAGTGGTCTAGTCGGCATATAACTGAACTAATCCTAATCTGGCGTCTGTTCGCAGTCCTCTCCTGCATGAAATTTAAAAGAGAAAAAAGAAACCTGCCAGAACTAAGGCGGTATCAATGGGGATACACAGGATGGGACGGATGTAGGAAGTGGGTAGAGGCTAGGGACTAACTGGCCACTGGGAGGGGGAGTTAAGGACACCACCCAGGATCCTGGGTGAATTATGGTGCCAATGAGCTGAGGTACGTTGTACAGGAGAAGCAGCAGATGAGCGAAGATGAGAGTTCCATTTTGGACACGTTGAGCGTGAGGTGACTATGGGCCATTCAGTGGAAGTATGCGGTAAGCAGGTAAATGTGATCGTTGACGAGTGATTGACATTCCAGGATTTGGGGATGTGGCCGTGGCACAAGGAAGGGATCACATCACCTAGAGCCCAGCTTTCTAGAATGTTCCTTCGCTTTCCCACTTCTCTCTGGGGGATACACAGATTCTTCTCCTTGTTTCACATCAGTGGTTTCCTCCTCTCCTCTAATACTTTGGCACGCCTGTTGACTTCTGTGCCCTCCATCTCCCTAAATGGGCTTTCAAGGTATTTTCCCAAGCGGAGCTCGTCTCCCTCTGTTGCACGGCCTCATTTCTTGCAACTGAGCTCATGGTGAGTTCACTGGGTGCTGTTATTTGGAATCTCAGGATTTTCTAGCTGAAACACCAGCCAGAAGTACTGAAATTGTGGGATAAATTTTCTGGAATTTTTTTTAAATGCCTACAAAATTAGTCTTTTGCATGAATCAGGCACATAAAGCTATATTTCCAGTTTAAGGAAAGAGCCCCAAATCTATCTTCCAGTTCTGCTTAAGGCACGTTTCTAGTTTGAGGTCCACATTTGGCCAATTCCACCAAATTTATAATGGCTCTCACTAGTCCATCTCTCTCTCTCTCTCTCTCTCTCTCTCTCTCTCTCTCTCTCTCTCTTTCTTTTTTTTTTGCCCCCTGAACTCATTGTACTCTTAGAATCTAGAGCTTTCTGATGAATCTTTTAATACATAGAGCTGTCCTGGGGCTTGAGCTCTCTGGCCAGGATCTCTCCTACCTCAGCTACTCTACTGAATACCAGTCACTGGGCAAATGCTGGTCTTTGTTTACCCTGATCCTCTCTTGCAGTGGCCGCCTCTGTGGTCCATTATGTAGGGCAGACAAGCTGCTGTCTCGGCAGTGAACCCATTGGGCCTCCCAACACTGTGCCTAATTGTATTCCCTGTTCTCTGCTACCAGATGCAGTAAATTACATTTCCTCCCAGCTCCCCGACCTGCCAATCCTCTGTTCACGAACAGCACAACCGTCACCTGGGCAGGACGGAACCAGCAGAGCAGCTGGTAAGTCCTGGGGAGCTATTTGGTTTTGATGCCAGGACTGACCATGGGGCTTGCGTTTCTCTGAGCTTTAATAATGAGGGATGCCCAGATATCCTTACATAGGGGGGACCCTGTCCTCAGCACAGCTTCAGATGTAGAATTTACAGTGGCCACACAGGGCAGGCACTGGGCCCTGCTGGGTGTCTGAGGACCAAAGGGGAGGGAGTATTGAGAAAATCAGAAAGCATTTTTCTTCCCACTTCAGAAGAGTCTGTCTTGTGTTTGTGGTCTTTATAGCTGTCCTCATTCTTAAAGTTCATTTGCACTCTGCCTCCAGGGAATTTTATTTTCCATATTGGAATAATACAAGATCAAATGAGGTATGCCGGGAAGCTGGAGGGAAAGTATTTTCAAAGCGTATGAGTATGTTGCTGGAATCCTTTGGGAATCGAGCTGTCTGTATATTGTGAACATATATATTCTCAAGTCTTCCCATTTCTGGAGTTATTTCTTAACTACTGTGGTATATTTGGGAAATAAAAGGAGCAATTTAAAGAATATATGTTTCTTGCTAATGTTTCTCACAATTGTGGATTTTAGAAAATAGTACACTTGTGAGTGTAAAGCATATAGAGAGCTCTGCTTTCCTCTGTTCAATGCGAACGTGCCTCAGAAATCAGAACTGGACAGCCGTGAACAATAAATCTCTATACCGATCTTTTTGCTCTTCACAGAATTGCACTGAGGGCCGGGGTTGAATGGAAAAATGAACTGCCAAGGTTGTACAGTTCGTGACAATGTAGGTGAACTTGAATCTGAACATCAGATTATGCTTTACATAATCTAGGTAAATTTATGTTTAAAATAAGTCACCTAAGGACACCTTTTATAAGACAAAATAATCATGGACCGTTAAGTCAGAGGAAATCCTTTGTACAGGCCAAGCTGAATATTTTATGAAGCAAATAGTCCCTCCTTATTTTAATATAAAAGTAAAATAAAAGGGCAAGCAAGTATTGACATAATTGTCATGCGCACTGGCTAAATTTCAGTATCTACCGAGCATCTCTGTAAACATCCTAGCATCATGTTACTTTTACATACAGACTCACGGGGTTCTAGAGTTGGGGTGGGGGGGCGGGGAGGACTGTAAATTGTGTCTGGTCAAACCCAGGCCAGGTCAACAGATCCCCGGATAGTTAAAGGATAAGCCAGAACTTGCAGCCTACAGTCATGCTACAAAGGAACCATTGGCAGTGACTTAAGCTGTGGATTCTTTTAAATGCTCCAAAATGCACTTCTGAGATCAACTGGGGATAATAACTCTTCAAAAGTCAGATACCTCCCTGCTTGTTATTAGTGTTGGTAGTTCCCAATAGCTGTCCGTAAACAGCTTTGCTGCCCCTTTCCACATGTTTCTGCACCTCACAGGACATGCAATATGACCCAACTAATGGATCGGCTCGTGGAGGTGGGGTAGGGGCAGTGTGTGGGGACTGATTTTTAAGAGATATGAAAAGGATTGGTAGACAAGCAATGTAAAGTTCAAGAGTGTTCTGTTGCTGGGATTGTAGTGCTGTGTGCATAAGAATACACATACTATTACAAGCTAGCGTCCTTCGTCTTCAAAGATATTGTAAAACCATAAAGATCCAAATAGCAAAGGCATTTTTTAAAAAGTATTATGTGCTCAAAATCTTCTAAAAAATAAGCTTAGGGCTTCCCTGGTGGCGCAGTGGTTGAGAGTCCGCCTGCCGATGCAGGGGA
>NC_041222.1:14898961-14924008 GCF_002837175.3 Physeter macrocephalus | reverse complement strand
GTGCTCCGCAACGGGAGAGGCCACAACAGTGAGAGGCCCGCGTACTGCAAAAAAAAAAAAAAAAAAGCTTACATGTACTTTTGTTTATTAGTTAAGAACTAATTTGCATAAATGTATCTCCTGTGGAAATACACAGATGCAGAGTCTTGAAAGGAATTGCCTTTGATGTGGTTAACTGCTTTGTCCAGGCTGTTTTTGAAGTAGAGCATCCAGATTAATTGTCAGTTACGGCGAACAGTGACTACTCAGAGCATGAATGGCATGCAAATTCATGGCACTCACCATTAATGGAATTCTTTCTCCTAGATATAATCCATCTTGCTTTAGGAACGTCCTTTTGGAAATTTGCGCAATCTTAGGGCCATTTTAATAAATGTCACCGGTCATTCCTCAGTATTATGACAAATATCTGATTGTTTGGAGTTTGGGAGGTTTTAGATTCTGTATAAATGGGAATTTATTTAGAATCATTGCTTTGCAGATTCAGGAAGCATCTATTCCAATCCCTCATTCAAACATGGAATCTGGGGGATAGAAGCCCTGCAAAGACGCCCTCAAAAACCACAGTCACCCACCATGAGACTGGGTCTCCCTCCAGGTGGCCCATTCTGTCTATAGTTGGTTCTGACAATTGGGAAGTTCTTCCTCTGATGGAACTCTCATTAGTCTGCTGCTTTCATCTTCTACCCATTGGTCTTTATCCTGCCCTCTGGAGCTCCTCAGAACAAACCTAAGTTCTGATTTCCCTGTAAGTAGTTGAAAATGGCAGTGTCACCCCACAGAGCGGGGTTTGATGCCACAGACCATGTGACTCACTTGGTTGCCATCATAGCCTTCCAGCTTCAGTCTCTAAGGTAAAGCCTCAGAGGTATGTGACATGTGCCACTACTGGGCCTCCTTTCCTTTGTCCAGTGGACTCATCACTCCAGAATCATTTCAGTGGCAACGAGTGGTCTGTTCCCCACAACTGCACACATACTGCTTCACCTTATCATGTGCAGAAGAACCCGCAAAATCCTTTATTTCTAATCTCGAGAGGCAAAAGTAAGGATGAGCTATGCACCTGTCGGCCTTGGGAGATTTCATATGACTATTAGATTTCTTCTTGTTAAAGTGTCCCTCGGGAGTGTCGGAGGGCCTGGGGTCACTGAGGAGCCTCCGGAAGGTGGGGAGGGGTTGAGGTGAGGGGACACGGCAGTCAGGTCCCTGGTGTGTTCTCTCCCATTTCAAGCACAGCAGCTCCCCGGCGCTTGTGTTTCCATATTGTATTTCTGCATCAGATTTCATTTGAATAAAGGGTTTAACCGTTTTGAAAGGAGAAAACTGTCTTCTCTGTTGTCCGGGTTTTTACAGCTTGCGATTGTGGCTCTGAAGACACTAACTTTTCCTCTCAGTTTATTATCATCTCAGATCTGAAAAGCACACTTGCATTATTTATCATCATTTCCCTGATAAAGACGTTGAACAGTTGGAACCAAAGTCAGAGGCCTGCAGCTCACCGTTAGGGATCTCCTGGCCCTTGGGAATCTTCACTCGGCACCTATGGGGCATAGCCAAGTTCTGGCAATTGTCCTGATATTCAAGGCACGTGTTTCTGTCCTGACAACTTAAGGACATAGGGACTTCCTGATGATCCAGATATGCTGTATCTCTGGCATTTGCCTAATCTGCCTAGAGACCTTGAAGAAAAAAAAAAAATGAGATTGATGTGCTTAGCTTCTGCTCTTTGAAAATTAACTCTAGAATTCAGCCAGCCATGATGTCAAGCTGTTTCTATGTAGTTTATGGAATTCCTTCCTTCTCATTTTTGAAAATCAGAACTTTGAGTCACTGCCTCCAGCGCCTTTCCTGGTATATAAAATCCTTGAGACAAATTCATTGCTACGGGAACTGGGGCCCAGGGCCGAAAGCACTGACAGCATTTGTATCCCTGGGTGCTTTATCATTTTCCAATCTTCTCTACTCATCTGGGTTTCAACGACCTCTTAGCAATTGCTTTCTGGCACTTTTCAGGCTGAAAACTGCCCTTCTTGACCAAAAAGACTGAAGCAAAATCAGTATGAGAATTGGCTTTGGCCTTTGTTGTCCTTCAGCATCATGCCCTTGCTGACTTATTTTTGTTGAAACCACAGTGTCTTGGGAAAACAGTTGATTCGAAGAAATGTTTAATTACGGGCTTCCCTGGTGGCGCAGTGTTTGAGAATCTGCCTGCCGATGCAGGGGACACGGGCTCGTGCCCCGGTCCGGGAAGAGCCCACATGCCGCGGAGCGGCTGGGCCCGGGAGCGAGCCTGCGCGTCCGGAGCCTGTGCTCCGCAACGGGAGAGGCCACAACAGTGAGAGGCCCGCGTACCACAAAAAAAAAAAAAAGAAATGTTTGATTACTGGTTTTTGAAGTTAGAGATTGCCCTCTGGAATGAGAGGGAGGATCCACTCTGAATGAATGTTCTCATTTTCATTGTTATTGACATCACAATGCCAATTTTATATCTCCAACCTCAAGAGAAGGAGTGAACATAAATGTATATGTATAATCATATACTCAAAGGGGTAAAACTGTACATATGTATGTTCATTCAGTAAGCCAAGCATATGTATCGTTTCTCTTCCACATTCCATGTATAATGCCAGCTACTTGACGATCATTATATTGGGGTGATCTCACTACTGGGTGGTGGTCCTGGTCTGGCTGTCTATCACCCTCGTCTAGTACTTGACACATCACTGACTCACAAGCCACACAGGCTGTTCATGGCACCATGGAATATCAAAGCTGGATACCATGTGTGTATATATATATATATATATATATATATATATATATATATATATATATATATATACACATACACACACACACACACACGTGTATATATGTATATATATGTATTTGTATAACTGAATCACTTTGCTGTTCACCCGAAACTAACACAACATTGTAAATCAACTATACTTCAATTAAAAAAAAAAAAGCTGGATACCCTTCATTGTACAAATGGGAAAAATGAGGCCCCAAATTGGGATGTGACTTGAATAGGAATTCAGACTGACTATCTTTCTCCCTCCCCCGACACCTCCCGTCTTACTGACTGATGACAGTGGGGCGTGTCTTTTTATACTTTACACGTGGACCCTCAGCCTTATTCTTCTGCCCACTGGTCACAGTGAGTCAAAGGAAGTGAGCTAGGAGCAGCCTGGGTTGACAAATTTAACAGTGATTGAATGGGTCTGTCCTTACGGAGCGCAGAGTCCTGTCTTGTGTGCTCTTGTCTCGATCCTGAAATGGAATCATGCCAGTTGGTGCCCCCCTCTCCTTACTTGTGTCAGGTGCTGTTGTTTCTTCTTCCCTGGGCTCCTTAGAGCCCTTACAGCTGCTCCCTGTTTGCCCGGGCTGAAGGTGACATGGAACAAGAGAGTGTGAAGAGCTAGGGCGGTACGTTTGACCCGGAATCAACCATTCTCTGCTCCTCAGACCCTCTCTCTGAGCCCTGCGGTGCGCAGGTATCTTCCCCTGGGGCCCTCCCACTCTTGCCCATACCTGGGTCTTTTCAGAACCTAGTAACTGGGATTATTGATCCCTGCTAGTGTCTCTGCTTCTTCAGGGTGGCCCTTCTATTGGTGAGAGAGCTGTGGAGGAGAAGAACCAAGAAAACCAAACACAGAGCTCAGAGTCACAGCACCATTGCAGTCATCCATTTGTATCCCTTTGCAGAAACTGGCCATTTTGGTTCTTATTCTTCATTAACAAAATGGAGATACTACTCTGCTCTCTCACCCGATTATTGGAAGGAAGAGCAAACATGTTGTGTGTCCTCCAACCTCATTGTCATCAGTGTATGATATTTGGAAATCAGTAATTAAATATATCATTTTATAAAGACATACTTCCAGATTTCAGTCATCCCATCATTGCAATGTCCATTGGACTGTCTTCTTTCTTTTTGCTCTATCTCCTGGTCCTTCCTCAAATACTTTTCTTTTTGTTCATGGGGCTCTTTCAAAATCTCTTTCAAGGGCTCCCCAGAAAGTTTCCTCCCCTCAGCAGTACCATCCTCCTCATTTTTTTTCAATAAGATGAGCTTAGATAACAAGCCCTTACCATCCTCATCACTGTGTACCTGTGGCATGGGGAGCCTTGAGGAAAGAAAAGGGCAGATTCAAGAGTGTTCTTTGTGGTTAGAGATGAGGGCATGATGTAAGGGAGAGGAGAGGTCTTTGGTATACGCTACTTGGCAGGAGTAAAAAGCAGAAGAGTTTTAAAAATTGTGTGCATGCCTTGTAAACAAAATGTTGAATTTAAAATGTAAGTCTTATTTTCCTACTGGTTCACATCCACCCTCGTTCACATTTGGAATATTATTGGCTGAGAACTGGAGCAAAATAGAAATAGTTACTCATAAACAACACATTTAAGATAAATGTTCACACTTCCCGTGTGGTTTTCTGAATGTCTAATAACATTCTCATATATGTATCTATAAAGTCTTAAGTATTGTCTTAAGAGAGTAGAACTTTAAAGTTATCAGCCCTAAAAATGGCAATTATGTGAGGGGGTGAAGAGGTTAACTAACCTTATTTTGGTAATCATTTTGCAGTATATATGTATATTGAATCATCACGTTGTACATATTAAACTTACAATATGTTATATGTCAACAATATCTCAATAAATCTGGAAACAAACAAACAAACGAACAAAAATATTGCCTTTGTGTAAACCAGAGCTTCTCGAAGTGTTTGCCTGGCTCCCCCTTACTAGAGAAGAGAGTGAAGGCAGACAAGGTATGTGAGACCAAACCTGAAGAAACCTGCTAAAAATCTGTGGTTCCTTTGAAGCCCAACATCTTATCTGGGGGAAAAAAAATACATACGAATGTTGTCTTTTATGGCATAACATATCTAGGTTTCTTTTATTATAAAAATGTCTTAAAGTGTTCTGCTCTCATATTCTAGAAATATTGAAAGAACAGTGTATAACATATAAATATAACTATTAATCTGTAACCCTAATGAATCCATGTCACTTGTGGTTCAGTTCCAGAGCCATGTCACACTTAACAAAATACAGCTTAAAATCACAGACAAAAAAAAGAAAACCCACTAAAAAGAAACTCTGTTCTTTACCTGTATTTCCTGAAGGATATTAAAAGGGATCCAATTCATATCTCCACCCAGAAGCACTTATGTGCTTTTATTTCCCTCCACATATAATTCTCCAAAGCATCATCCACGGCCACAGAATGTTCCTTCCCTATCCTTCTCCCACACAGCTTTCACTGTCTCTTCCATTCAACTCCTTCTTTCTTAACTCTTTATTGTATGGATTTACTTAACCTTTCTAGCAAAGACCTTCTCGTCATCCCTCCTTTCAGTCCAGTCTCTGATTCAAGGAACAGGCAAGGACCAGATGAGGTTGGGGATTAGGATGGCAGAAAAGGGAAAATTGGACCAAAAATGACAGCATTCTCATTGGTGGGCAGAGAGAGAGAGGGACATCCCTAAAGATTCCTATGTTCATAATTTGTATCCTATCAGATATGGATATAAAACTAGAAACTATTCCATACTCTGTATTGACTGCAGCTCAATGTATCATTTGGTTCATATATTACTGGATGTTTGCGGTGTTGTATCTATAACTGACAATCATTATTACCTTTCTTATTTATAAATATGTCCCATGAGTGTGTTAATAGTGATAGGACATAAGATTTTAACCCCAAATTGTGCTTTTTAATATAAATGTAATATTTAAAGAACAGGCTTTTGGAGCCCATGCAAAATTTTAAATACCTATTCTATTTCTTTGATAACACATTTTGTGGAAAATCAGGAAATAACAGAAACAGATATTTCTCTTGATATCACCATCATTGTGTGATCTCATGTACCTCTATGACAAATATTGGTTGGCCTCCCATTGTGTCACTTAAGGAAACTCAAGATCTTTGTGATGAGCAAGTGAAACTTTCAAAACAGACACAATGAAAAATCGAGCATTGGATTTTGCTTCAAAATCTTTTTAGTTAAGTGTTAACAGATTGTATCTTATTACACAAGCAGATGGAATAATACCATTGCTATTTTTTTTAACCAGGACAGACATTAATCACTGTGTGTACCTTTTCATTGGTGTCATATCATATAAAGTATTTGTGACTAGATTAACACAACAAATTAGACTTTTCAGTTAGTAGCAACTGTTTCACAGGTATGTATAGCAGGTACCTTTTCTACAAAAGGTTCTAAGGTAGGTGTTGGGAGGGAGGGGGAATCATAGAAAGATGTCAGGCAAAAAACTAGCCTTCAAGGATCCTAAGAATCTATGGAGCTAATAAAACATTCCCACAGATAATTATATTACTGCGTGGGAAGTGTTAAGTGCCTTCAGAGAGGTTTAGAAGAAGTGTTCAGAGAATCTTGAGAAGAGAGGAATGACTTAGAGATGGGACAAAGAAAGCTCATGGAAGAGGGCGCGGTTGACCTGGGCATCAATGGATGAGTCATATTTGGGTATAAAGAAACTCAAAAGGACTTTTCAAGAGAAGGGAATCTTAAAAGCAGGAGATGTGAGGTGTGAGATGGTGTTTTTTGGTCGTTCTAGAGGGAAAGGAAGCAATGAAATGTGTGATTGGAAAGATAGTTTGGATCTTTTTAACACAGTTGGGGAACTTGTAGTTCTTCAGAAAGAGGTAGGAACTCAACGGCCATGATGAGCAGAGGTGTGACATAGGACTCTAGGGTCTGCCAGTGGAGGAGGGACAAAAGGCAGTCTAGGCAGGGGGACAGCAGGCACAGAGATGAGGAGTCATGAGGGGGATGTCCTGGGAATAGTGAGAACTTTGTTGTGGCCGGAGTGTATGTAGAATGAGAGGGGCCACAAGACAAGACAAGAAAGGAAGATTGTAGATAAATGCCAAAGGTAATCACATGCCAAGCTAAGGAGTTTGGTGTTTACCCTCTACAGACACAGGAGCCAACAGAGGGTTTGTAAGTAAGGTAGCTCTGAGGGCAGGGTGGAGCCTAGGCTAGCAGGGGTCGGCTGACTTTTTCTGTAAAGGGCCAGATCATAAATATTTTAGACTTTGTGGACCACGTATGGTCTCTGTTGCATATCTTTTTATTTCCTTTTCTCTTTCTTAAATTCTTTCTTTCCTTTTCTCTTTCTTGAGTTCTTTCCCTCCTTCCTTTTTTTTTTAACTTTTTTTTTTTTTTTTTTTTTTTTTAATGTAAAGACCATTCTTTGCTCCTCTGGCCAAGCAAAACGGGGCCTCAGCTGCCTTTGGCCCACTGGCGATGAAAAGACAGAAGTAGCAGTTAAAAATCGGACACAGGTAATTGTGCCGAAGAGGGCCTGGTCTAAGGCAGTAGTGATAGAGATGGTGGTGAGGAGATGCACGGGGATGGATCTGAAATAGAATTAGTCTCAGCAGTTGTTTGACTCTGGGTAATTAGGAAGAAAAGGAAAAATCAGGTATGATTCTGAGGCTTCTCGCTTGAAGGCCTAGGTAGTGGAGCTGGTGTTACTTCACACCAAGACTACGGGGGAGTTTTGAGAGACGGATTCAGTGTTGCAGCTGCAGAGTTTGATGTATCTGTGGGTCATTCAGGGAAAGGGTGTCTGGGGACAGTTGGCTCAGTGGGTCTGAGGCCCAGTTTCCTCCCATCCACGCCGTGTGCCTCACAGGGAGTCTCTGAGGTAATAGATTTGAAAGCATGGGGTGTCCCGTAAGTCTACAGGACAGGAAAGAGCCGGTTCTTAGGAAGCTCAGACCAGCAACAGGATTTGAGATGAGTTGGAGAGGCCGAGATCGGGCCTGGGGAGACCAGGTAAGAAGCTCTTGTTATATCTAGGGGAGAGGAAGTAGTGTCTCAGATTGAGTGGTGGCAGTAGAACAGAAAGAAGGCGGCAGATGGGAAGGAAGTATGGGGCAGAGTCTCGAGGACTTGGCAGCGCATGCATGGGGAAAGAAAGAGGCTTTCTGTGGGCGTGGTCCTCAAATTCCAGTGTCGTGGGTTGACGCCACCTCTAGTCTGTTCTTTTTCTAGTTCTTATCTTAGAAACCTGACAAACTGACTGAGGCTTACAGAGCATATAATCCGACTCCTTTCATAGCTTTCAATGTTTATACATATCCTCTTTTAGAGTAGAGGATGGCCATGTGCCACCTGCAAAACCCTTTGTGTAATCTTCATTACAGAAAAGGGAAATGTCTAAAGAACAGTAGAATCCTCTGTAAAAGAATTTTTAAAAGAGAATTAAGATTTTGGAACTAGGTTACATCTTAACCAAGGGCTTTAAAAGTGTCTATAAGCCTGAGGTATGCTCACGATCAAGGTTAACTTGCATGTTGTCAGCCTCCCTGTAATGTGTCACACTGGATCTCAACAGTCGCTCGTGGCCTTATTTTAGCTCATCTTCCTGGGAAGTGTGAGTGCCACTGAGATATGGTAACTCTGTACATGTGTCTTCCCAGTGCATTTAGCTGCTGTGTTAAAACACATATATAACCACCTCTGTCCACATTGCACTCACTCTAACACTCAAGATGCTTGGCAGTTAGACTAGAAAGGGCACAGCACCTTTTTTTTTGTCTGTTTGGCAATTAACCATTCACTGGCTTTTTTTGTTGTAACATGCACTTCCTTTCTCTTGTTTTCATTCAAGCTGTGTACGCCATGGAAATTAATGTGGAGAAAGACAAACAAACAGGAGAGACCAAGATTCTCTCTGCATCCACCATTGGCCCAGAGGGGGTCCATCAGAGAGGAGTCAAAGTCTTTGATGATGGTACCAAAGTAGTGTATGAGGTGCACTCAGGAGGCACCATAGTAGAAAACGGAGTGCACAAATTAAGCTCAAAGGATGTAGAAGAGCTTATTCAGAAGGCTGGACAATCAAGCTTAAGAGGAGGGCACGTGTCAGAAAGGACTGTGGTTGCAGATGGGAGCCTCAGCCACCCTAAGGAACATATGCTGTGCAAAGAAGCCAAGTTAGAAATGGTCCATAAGTCTAGGAAAGATCATACTTCCGGGAACCCAGGGCAGCAGGCTCCAGCCCCCAGCACTGAAGGGCCGGAGGCAAACTTGGATCAGCCAGTCACCATGATTTTCATGGGCTACCAAAATATCGAGGATGAAGAAGAGACGAAGAAGGTGCTAGGCTATGATGAAACCATCAAGGCTGAGTTGGTCCTCATTGATGAAGATGATGAGAAGTCACTGAGGGAGAAGACGGTGACAGATGTGTCCACTATTGATGGGAACGCAGCTGAGCTGGTGTCCGGGAGACCCGTGTCAGACACCACAGAGCCCTCATCCCCCGAAGGGAAGGAAGAGAGCCTGGCCACGGAGCCAGCCCCAGGTACCCAAAAGAAAAAGCGCTGTCAATGCTGTGTTGTCATGTGACCACTTCTTTCTTCCCTTTTCTTCTGGGCAGCCTTTGTGCTCTCCACCACTTACGTAGACCTCCCTGTACCACTAACTGCGATACTGTGAACTGGAAGCAAACACCTGCCTTGCCTTGCAGTTGGATTGCTTTGATCCCTCTTATTTTTTTCCCTTTCGTTTTTTTTTCTCCAGTTTCCTCAGCTCAGAGACAACATGCATGTGTGTGCTTCACTCTTTCCAAGAACTTGCTTTTCCTCTAAACCTTTCCTTGTGTCTTCAAGAGGGAATCGGTTCCTTACTGCTCGATTGGAATGGACTCTTCCTAGCAGCCAGTGATCTAGTAGCCTTAATTCACTTGACTGGAATTGAATCCATGGGCATCGGGGGTTTCATTTTGTCGTGTGTTCCTATCACGTAGTCACACATCACCACGTCACTGATTTCTCACTTGCCTCCCTCGCTGTGGATCTTTGCTTTTATATTTCATGTGGCAAAATGCTATGGGCTCTAGCCAGTTGCTAGTGTAGCCAAAAGTAGACCTTACTTAGTCTGTCCAATCTAGGGTGATGCTTTTTGCTGCCTTATATAAGCTTCCAGGTTACAGTATTGTGCATCTCTGGCTTTCTGTTAAAACAAATGAAATTGATGTAAAAGAAAAGAACCCAGTGCTTGTCATAACTGAATTGTAGGGACTGATTCCATAACCTGCCCATCAGCAGCTGTCTCTCTCTTTCTGTGACTTAACTGATGGACCCTTTATATAAGAAGCACCATTTTTAACTTTCTAAGGACATGAAACAAGCATTGTTTTGAGCATCAGCAGTGATCTCCAAAGTTAGGTGAACCCATGAGCCTTGCTTCTATTCTCTAAAAAAAAAAAGAGTGTAAATTTTTATATTGTTTTCTTTTTCGCGGATATTTTCTGATCATGTTCATCTGTTTTCAACGAAGGGGTCATTTTGAGGAGTTTCTCTGTAGTGACCATATTTCTAAAACAGTCCTTCTGACCTACAGTGCTTGCTGTGATGCTTCCGCTCCATTGTGGACGGTGCTGTTCCTGAATTAACTCTTCATCTCACCCGCCCCATTGATTCCAGAGCCTTCCATCTGGACTCTTTTCTTTGTGTCCCCATGAGAAAGAGAATGTTTCACGTACCGTCACCATGTAGGTTTACCCACCCCACAGAATTAAACTTTAAAATGTAAAAAATGTTTAAAAGATGAAGAAAGACCTATCTTCTCACCTTAAGTATTTTAATTCGTTCCACAAATACTGATTGAGTGAGTGGCACATAGCTGAGCTTCTTCAAGCATTGTTTCTTCAACTTCTGAAGATTCCAGAACATCAAAGGATGGTTTTTATCTAGAACACAATGAACAATTCTTTAAATTCTTAGCATTCCCCCAAAGCAAAGAGCCACAGGTATAATAAAACCAAAGGGAAGCAATATAGTAAAATAATAATAGAGTAATGAAATAAAGCTGTAACATTTGAATTGATTTTAAAACAGAGATATCTTTTAAGTTTTTTTGCCCAAATGTTCATAGCATTGTTGCAGATAATTCACAAAATTATCTACGTTCCATAGAACCTAGTTTCAAAAAACATATGATAAGGTGTACTACATCAAGTTTAACTTCTGTGGAAAGTAGATGAGGGAAAAAGTAAGGTGACCTTGAGAGAATTTTATTACTTGAGAGAATTTTATTACAGAACCAACTCAGTTTGTCCTAAATAGCTATCTTAGTGCTAAATCTATTATTATTTTTAATTTTTTTAGCTTGAAATTATATTTATTCCAATTAAAAGGGGGAAAACCAATATTTTTTAATTTTCAAAGTTAATCTTTCCCCAATAATTACATTTTTAATGAGCACAAAGTAAGTCGTTTTATTACCAATATATAAACCAAAAAAAGTTAAAGAAGGAAAAAAATAACGAGCTAAGTTCTACTTTCTAAGATGATTCCATCCATGGCTTGGTTTTGAACAGCTGAGGGAATTATCTCTAAATCTCAGGTTCAGCAAAGAAGCTTTTTTTGAATAAAACTGTTCTATTATCTAGAAATAATATCTGGTTTTGCTGCCTATAAACTTTCAGCTTCATGCTCCTCAGCAAATGGTCATTTTAACATCATTTAAAGGTTAAAAAAAGAAGAAGAAGAAGAAGACATGGCAGAGAAACCTATTTACAGAGAAAAAGAAAGCAGCTTCAACGTTATGGACAATCTCTGATTTTAATAATTTATTTAGAAAGAAACAATCTAAAAGTTTCCCATAGCTTATCTTTTTTTACTCATTTGGGGATGAAGCCTATTCAGTTTGGGTTTTTAAAAGCACAGTTAGTGAGTGGAATGATAGAATTTAGCCTTGGGTGTACTTTTGATAAACAGAACCAGAGTCTTTAAGGACAGATCATTCCCTGACCTACGCTTCCATCAGTGAGTCAGTGTCTCATGAAGAAAATGGTCTTTACCTCTCACTACAAAACCACATGTGAGATTTAAAAGACCAATGATAATATGCGCTCTCATTTGTCAATAATTAGTATAGGGATTAGCAAATTATATGAATTAGAGTTCTCTCTCTACTTTTACTGGTAAAGCTTATCATTTAAATGGTTTTTCAAGTAAGATGTGTTACATTTATTAAAATGATGCGTGGCCACAGTAAACGAAGGTGTGTTTGAATATGGCGTATGTATTTGTATAGCTTGCCTCATTTTCCTATTGCAGTGGGAGGTTCAGCTTCAGCCAGTACTTTTACGGGATGAGACCTATAATCCCATCTACAGAGAAAAGGAACTACCCTTCATAGTGAAAATATAAACAGAGTTGTGATTGTGAAGATTCTGCCTTCCCTGCTGGTACTGGCATTGTCTCTGTAAACACTTTATTATGTATGGTATCACGCCCTTCAGAAATACAGGGTATTAACTTACATCACCAGACTAATTAGAGAATCAGTAATAATGCTGCAAAACCATGATCATTTTTGAGCTCATATACTTTTCTTTTTTTTCTTTTCAAATCATATACTCAGACCCTTTAAATGGAAAGAGGAGAAAGAGGGAAAAGAGGGTCATTGCATTTGCTTAAAAGAGATTCTCAATGGCATGGAGTTAAAGATCCTTTAAGAGTTAAAATGATAAACCTTATATATCCTGAAAAATCTTGATGACTTGTATACCCTTGACTTTTTTTTTTCTCTTTGATGTGCAGTAGGACAAAATTAAGGGGTTTTCTTTTTTTTACCTTGTGCCTCTTTTACCCACAATTATATTATTTTCCCTGTATAAGCAAAATTATTTGCCTCTAAAAGTGATTTGACAATGTCCAGCGACATCACTCAATATTGGCAGTAGAGAGGACGAGGGCCTAGGGAATTCTTTTCTGGGTAAACCCCAAACCTGGTTTCCTAAAATTATTCAAAGGCTTTCAGAAAACTCAAATTCTAGAGTTCATTTGATTTGACTCTTTCTGAAATGTTAATGATGTGTTAGCTGCTTCAGATTCCCACCTACTCCATTTTACTTTCTGGTGATAAATGTTTTTCCTACATGCAAGCAGGCTTTTTATTTTGGTTAGGGGCAAGTTTTTATAAAAGGGGGAAATCATCTCTGTATAATTTCCTAGAGTTACGATATCATCTCTGGAGCAAAATGTTGAGGCCAAGTCTGAAAACAGCTTATTTCTTTTCACTTCCTGCAGAACATCATTTCAAGGGACCACAGAACATCCTTGACAAACACCACTTATTTAATGCCAGCGAACCAGTGGGTAGCAAAAGAGGTGGCGGGAATATGGCGATAGAGGCAAAAACAGAACCACTAAACCAGTTCTTCCTTTTTAAGAAGCTAACCCTGTCAATGTAAAACACAGATGAACATAGACAAAATATGCACGGAGAATTTCTTTTGTTCTTAAAATCTAGAAGCTCAGCCATCTCTGTTTGTCACCAGACCCACTTGTGGAGTTTAACCCACCAAAGGGCCCATTCCTTGTGGGAATATTCTCATCTCCTGCAATGTTATTTTGTTTACAACAAAAACCATTCCAAGGCGAGAGCAGTTTTATGTTGTACTTTTGCGACATGTACATTCATTATTGAAACCATGAATTCTCAGCATAGTTAAAAGATAAGTTTCAGAAACTGTGTAAATATGCAATCTTTTAGAAGCTCCTCAGTTTATTAATCAAGGTATATGTAGCTCCACTGATTAGGCTAGAGCCAGAAGGTATCTTTTGTCCTATTGGATAGCACAACCCAGCAGGTACACGGAGTGATGGTATATACCGCAAAACATCTCCAAGTAATGTGCAAGATGGCATCTGGGATTCCTGCTGCCAGTTCGCCTTCATTGTGTAGACCTCTTCTGGTCTAATCAGGAAAACTTCCCTGCATTTTCTAGGGAAAAAGAAAAATCCATCTCTTATGAGGAGCGCGATGCTCTTATGTGTCTCTATTTTCATAGCTTCGGCAAACCACGTGATAAAATCTCCATTTTAAAACCAAAATACTTATTATTTGAATGTAGAAAAGGCTAGAATAAAGATTACATCCTGAAAGTTTCAAAGAGCAGTTTCCCTGGGGATCCTTAGACCAACCTCATCCCCTACCCCTTAATTTTTATATGACTTAAATAGGCCTCTGCGTCCCCTCTCCACTGCAGTCTAAAATAAAAAGGTCTGAACAGTAGCACAAAAAAACTTGCTTTCAATGTGAAAATATAATATATATCTTTGGGGAACCACAAACTTTCTGCATCAAAGATCTGGACAGCCTTAACTTTTATAAAAATTTTTCAGTGCTCTCTTTTACTAAACAGGGAAACAAAATGTTTCCTGAAATTAATGACTTTTTAATATTTTGTGACTATTTTCTAAGTTTCTACAGGTTCATCTTCTCCCCATATTGCCTCTTACTAGTCACCTGGGGCTATTTTTTTGCAAGTCATTGCATTTTTATTAAAAGAAAAGTACATCTTATGAACCACAAAATTCCCTCTAGACTTGAGGCAGTCCTTCTGGAGTAAAAGAACAGAAATACAGAAAGAAAAGAATGACAGGGTGGCTTTTTCTTTCCCCCCCTATGGTTAACGTACTGTATGGTATATATGTTTACAGAATGTATCTGCCTTGTGATGTTAACAAAACGAATGACAAAAAAAAAAAAAAAAGAGTTCTGATGTGCCATTTGAAAGTTTGCCTTAGCGTCACTGTTTATGTTCTTTTCTGTCCTTGCAGAATTACAGGTTGTATTCCAAAGCTGTATGAACACAACATTCTCTTCCCCACCCCTACCCAGCCCTCTTCAGAGCTGTGAATTTCATCCCAGGAGCCTGAGGCAGAACCTTGCAGGTCTGGCCCAGGTGGAATAAAGTAGGCAGAGCTTGGGCATTGCCTCTGCATGTTTACCAACCAAATACTTCCTTGTGTTCCCTTCTGAGCCTGCACTATCCCACTCTGACATTCCTGGGGTGGGCTTCATGCAGTGTGCGACCTCCTGCAGTCCTTCCCACTGTAAGGGAGGTGAACTTGTGGTCCCCCTTACCTGGGTCTGGGAGCATATTTTTAAGCACAATTGGCATAGCTTGAAAAAGCGAGAGAGATGGACTCAAATGGTGTGATGGAGCCTTACCTGAGGGGTGTGCCCATTCATTCTAGTGTAAGACAAGTGGCATGATATACATGGGAGTAGGGAATGATAATAGAAATGGAATAGTTTACATTTATGTATTTTTTAAGGAAAAATATTTTTGTAATGAAATTTAGATGCATTATGAAGCTTGAGTTTGAAAGCACCCTTGATTGATTATTTCTCCATTCCATTAAGGTTACTTTCTGGTGAGTTCTATAGCACTAGCCCAGACCTTGGGGGGCATGAACAAAGGTCCCATGACCTGCCCTGGCACCAGCACTGCATGAAATCCAGTGTTTCCCAATAGTCCTAGGTTGTACGATCCAGCTTTCTATACCTGTCATTAGACAACCTGTTATATGGCTTGATAGCTCTCTGAGCCACACCTTTAATAATATAGAACGATCTTTTGGAAGGAGATAGCTGTTTTAAACGAAAGCTAAGCCCAGCAATTATCTAAGTTCAACTCTTTCGCATATTCAAGGAGTCATTGCTACATTTGAAGTTAAGGGACCACTCACTATGGTACATTTGAGTAACACATGCGAAATGGTGAGTCAGAAGCATCTGGCCCTCTACATAATGTACACAATATACATAAATGTATAAACCAACAATATAAAACTTACCAGGAGTTCTTGACCTTGTAAATATCAATGAGGCTGCATCCTATTTTCAGAGTTAAGTAGAGACTGGAAAGAATTATCCTTGTCCATCCATAAAGGAGATACTGAATTTTTAGAGTTCTTGGGTTTTTTTTCCTCAATTTTCTGCCAAATTCTTGAGCTCCCATCACAGTCACACTCAGGTTCATGAAGATCTTCACCCACACCTGTTCCTCTGTCTGGCTGACCCCAGAGGTCAGAGGTCAAGCCTAAGAATCTGCTCCCTATCCCGTTAGACTCTCCTCCCAAGCAGCATCCTTTCCTAGGATGGAATCTTCTTCTACTACCCTAAAAGACCAAGAGCCTTCTTCCAACAAGGCAAGGTCTTAAACACACTCTCCATTTCAAGAAAAATAACCTCTCTGGTTCCCAGGCAAATCATTTTAGTTTTTTCATCATCAGAATCCCTCCAACAGGCCCAGTTCAGGCCCAACTGTGAACCATAGTGTCATGGCAACAACTCCAGAAATGAAAGAACTATGCAATTGCCTGAGGGTGGTAGGGAGAGGCCGGGCGCCCTAGCCTCTTGTTACTATGGGAACCTCTCGGTTTTGAGATGAGGTGGTCAGGCAGACATCCAGTCACTTGGTTTTGCAACAAGTCTTTATGTACAAAGAGACCACCGGGCAATGCCTGATCTCAGCTAGTCTGTGTGTGGCTCCAACTCCAATTCTGTCATATCCCATTCTGGCAAGTGGAAAGAGTCCTTTCCTTTGTGGGGTTCTGGAACATTCTTTCCTCCTCTCAAACTCCTGACTTAAAAGAGTCAACATCATACAGGGGTTCCAGAAAATGTTGTGTCTGATGCAGCTTTCAGTGAATGTAGGTTGTTGATTGGAATGTTCGGCTTTAGCAGCTCACTCGGGGTGAGTGACATCACTGTAAATATATCCATTTGGTGGTTGATTGCGGGTGGGTTGGGAGCCTGTTGTGCTTACTCTGAATTAGACTTGCTGGGCTATAGCTGCTGTACTTTGTAACCTGAAGTGTACTTTGACTGTTCTGTCTCCTTCAGATGAAAAGCAAAACAAAAACCGACTTCAGAAATAACACTGCCAGCGACAGCCGATGCTGTACGTGTAGCTTCTCTCTGTTCCTCTGTACAGTATTAATAGACAATAAACTGCCTTTTCACTGCATCTACCTCTGTGTGTCTGTGCCCCGGTTCTTTCCCCTTCTCACCTGCCATGAGTGGACTTCAGGCCAGACCTCGTGGGGAGCACCTCCGACTGCTCACTAAAACTCAACGCTAATCCAGTGCTTTTCAAACCTGAGCCTGCTTCAGCATCACCTGGGGGCACCCGCTAAGAATGTGGAAGCTCGACCACACCTCTGGAACTCAAATTCAGATTCCTGAGTGGGGCCCAGTAGCCTGCATGTTTACTGATATCTCCAGGTGATTCTGATAACATACGCCACCTAACCCAGCCAAAGGTTTGGGTGCCCCTTGGTGGGAATCCCTGTGGCCTGCCTGTTCCAGCTGGTTTCCACAGTAAACTAATCCTTTCTCTAACCCCCTCTTGCACATCTGTCTCCACACCTGTCATCCCTTTTCTTGTTCCTTATAAGCCCTCAGCAGTGGCATTGACTTTGATCCCACGGGTCAAACTCGGTCTGCCCCTTAGTTTAAGTAGTAAGAGTTCATCCAGTGCGATCTTCTAAAGAGGAGCCTCTCAAGACACATGGGGACTTTGTTTCTCTTTTTTAATGCTGTATCCTCTTTCTCTAAAATAGAGTCAGCAAACTTTTCCTCTCAATGGCCAGAGAGTAAATATTTTTGGCTTTGTGGGTCACATGATTTCTGTCACAGCTACTCAGCTCTGCCAGAAAGCAGCCATACACAACATGTAAATGAACGAGTGTGGCTAGGTTCCATAAACTTTAGTTACTGAAACAGAGTGGGGGCCAGATTTGGCCCTCAGGCTTGTAGTTTGCTGACCCCTGTCCTCAAACAGAGCCTGGCACATAGTAGGTACTCAATGAAACGTTAAAAAGTTATTGCAAGAGAGAATGAACAAAGGGCAGGTATGATGACACCTGCAGAACTGTCACAGTTGTTTTCTCTGAGGATATGAAATAAATCAGTTGGGGAGTTCTCATCTGTTTGGGTTCTGTAGTAGATTTTTTTTTTTTCTGGTGTCTTTATGCATGGAAGATAACTCAAGATTGAAACTTGAATGGTGCCTCAGACTGCCACACTGAAATTAACAATAGTTTCAACCAATAGAAAGCTGAGAAAGTGCAAGGACCTCTTGTCCTTGTCAAAAGCGCTGGGCACTTGAAACCTGGGTTGTCCCTGGGCATCTATGCACTGCATCCTAGTGTTTGTGGAACTACATCTTATCTGATCCATCCTACACAGTGAGTGGCAGGGCTTTCTTGACATTATTCTTTTTGTTAATGGAAATACTCTTTCGTGTGTGGACATGCAGACTGGAACCATGGTAGACACCCCACGACTCTAGGGCATACCTGCAGTGACACTCCGAGTAGCGTGTGAAAAGCTGTGTGCTGACATCCAGCCCCAGTGTTGTTGTGAGTTCAGGGAAATTATATTTACACAAAGCACTCTGTAAGCTGAAGTGGATAACGAATGTTAGTTTACTTGTGATGAAAAAGTGTTTGTTCCTCTACTAAAGGTCTTACTTTTCCGAAATGTAAACATAATAAGCTGTTCAGATGTGTTTCAGAACCAGTATAAAAGGGAAGCTGCTTTTTCCTGCATTGGGTTTGTGACTGCTTTTGTATTATATTGAACCATGTGAAATCGCCATTTAGTAAATCAGTAATGTTAAATATTGACAGTTCCCTATAGTTCAATCTAACAATCCTATTCCAGGGGTAATTTCCCATCATGGAGGGCAGAAGATTAGCAGATAAACCCTAATTATAACAAGAGGAATTTAGATGAGAAAATAAGAACTTTGGAAGGGAACATAGTTCCATACTTAAAACTAGGCACTTCCCCTGGATAGGTAGGATTTCCTTTAATAGTACATCAACCCTATGAGGTAGACATTGCTAATATTCTCCATCATACATGAAGAAACTGAGTTAAGGAGACAGTAAGTACCTTGCTCAATATAGCAGAGCTAAAAATTGGGATGGGGCTTGGGGAACAAGTTTCAAGCTCAGCTCTCTTTACTTTCTTCCACACAGAAGCTCTTGTTATGAAGGTGGTATGGGGTTGCAGCTGAGACTGGATACAGAAAGATTTGGATAGCAGAGCCATCTGAGCCCAAAAAAGACAAAATGGCACCAGTTCTTATTTTGTACCTTTATCTACCCAAGCAAACGCTCTGTAATAACACTGCCCTCTGGAGGATGGGAGGTGTCTCTGCAGCACTTCCTTCCCAAAGGGGAAGCAGAGGGCTAATCCCCCATATCTGTTCTCTTATCTGTTCATTGGAGTCCTGTTGTTCTGCCTGACAGTTTTTCCTTCCCCATTCGTATAGGAGTGGTGTGTCCATCCCGGAATAAGCACAGGAGGTTTTGTTGTTGTTGTTAATATTGTTATCATTATTATTTTGCCCCGTCATAAGAGCTAAGAGGAACCGTGTTCTATGGCACTGTACCAGTGCCTCTTGATCTAGGCTCTATCACCCTTCTGCAACCACCAGTAGAACACACTGTGTCTCCAACAACCCAGCTCCTCTCCTGCTTTTCTCAAACAGTGTCAAATCCTCCACTATATGGGCATCACACAAAAGCCAAAATTTGCTGTTTAGAAGTTAAGGCTATAGGAGCTCAAAGAGATCATCTAATGCAGAAGTCACAAAATGGTTATCCACCAGCTGCATCTGGCCTGTGGTCATGTTGGTTTTGCCTGCATCATGTTTTAAAATCATTTTTAATTCACTGCCATTTAAAAGACGGATTTCCAGCTTCTCTTGACATTTCAGAGGCTTTGTCCACAAGGGGCCTGTTTTCCTGGCTGACAGGTGCTTGGAGCTGATGGCGGCTGCCCCCTTTGGGGGAATCATACTCTCTTACTGTCCTCAGCCCCACTTCCTATTACCTTACTCTTGGCCAGCTTCCTTTGTTTATATTACCTGCCAGGCACCTGTTGGCATTTGTGGGTTACCCCTAATCTACCATAATCTACTCATTATATGGCTGGGTCCAAGATGAGACTTACCCATAGCGAGATAATGGCAGAGCCGGACACAGAGATGAAGTCTCCTGAACTCCTTCGGAAGAATAAGGCTTTGCACTGGGTTTGGACTTAAACCTGATGGAAGCATTTAAAAATTTTGAACAGCCCATAAGCAGAAAGCCAATATCAGAATTTGATGCTTGAGCTTTTTAGCAGAAAGACTCACATGACTTTATAATGATAGATTATCCTAAGGCTGGTGAGCTCATTTACAACTCAAGAGAAAAAAATTCATTTCCTACAACAACTTAAAGAGTATTTAGATTCAGCTACTCTCTATTTCTTAGGTTAAATGAACCATGTCATGTTTTAAGAACTTTGTGGCATCATGTTTCATGGTTGAAAGTTGCATTCCTGGAAAAATAAACAAAAACTTTTGTAGTCAACTGTTGACTAGTTCTGGTGCCTCATATCCCTTCTTAGGAAAAATAACAAGAGGCAAAGGCCGTATGTATTTAAATTTAAATGTGATTTTCTTCTTCCTCCTAATCCTTAGTCTCTTATCATGCTCCTGAGGTCACGTGGTCACAGGATAGTAATATTCTCTAACGTTCACTTCCTTATCTTGCTAAGAATAATAATCAGCAGAAAGTCTGACATTTCATTTCAAAGAACCAATGAAATAGGGATCTTTCCTCCCATGGCTTGTCATCAAAAATCACTGTGATCTAGTATTTTCTTTCTTTTTAAAAAAATTTTTACTAAAGGCTAACAGAATTTAAGATGATAATTATATTTTCCAACTTTTTTTTTTTTCTGTTTCCAAGTCACTGAGTATAGAAAATATGAACAGCAGACCTACCCTTTTAAGGCCAGGGTTCTTAGGTCAACCTGAGGACAACCTGGAGGTGACATAAATCCTACAGTCAGTGTGAATCGTCCATCCGTCAGAATATGTAGACTCATCAGAGTGCAAGGACCGATTCAGTCATTTCTTTTTTCTCTGGGAGACTGACTGAATCTTCACTCTACTCAGAGGCTTGATGTGAGATTCTGTCTCATACTTTAACTCAGTTTTTCATAAACTTAGACTTTTGGTATCACCTTAATTATTTTTGTCCTGTGTGTATACCACCTGTGGACCCTCATTTACTCTTTTAACCACTTCTTTGACCTAAAAGGTAACTTTCTTGCCCTACGTTAAGCAGGCAGCACATGCCATAGAAGTAACTGTTGAAATAAATGTAAATCAGCATTATTAATTTTCAGCTGCATACAGTTGCCTAGTAATACAGTTACCTGAGACCAACTCTTTCATTGTTAAAGGAAGGAATAGCCAGGTTAGAGACATATCAAAAATAAACCCCCATCTCTTCGATATAATCAGATGGCATGAAAGAAAATCAAAACCGTAATAATTTTCTCACTGTATGGTTCTGTGTTATTTAATGCCATGTTCATCTACCCCGAAAATTTTGGAAGCACTGCCTTACTTCATTGCATTCCTTTAACAAATCCCAGCTCCTCATTTTGAAGTTAGGATGAGAAATGCAAAGTGACTTGCTCAAAGCCACAGGAAGTAAGAGCAGAAACACAGTGCTAGGATTCAAACCCAGGTCAGGGTGACTTCAGATTTTTTCTGTTATGCCAGGTGCCCAACAAGCCATTCCTTTTATAAGGAGTGAATTGAATACATCAGCAGCAAACTTAAAACCCTCCAGTAAAGATCTCCATCATTTACGCAAACAAAAGTAACATCTGTTCCAGCTAGAGCTGTCTTTGGCATAAGCAGTTTTTCACTGATGGGGATCAGATCTAACTGGGCTCCGTCTGCCCTACTTGAGCAAAGTTATGCAATCAGATGTGAGTTTCCAAATAGAGCCGGAAAGTGACGCAGTAGACAAGTGATGCAGTAGACAAGTACAGGGGCCCAATGGCTGCCTCTACTGGAAGGCACTCCAGCCCTCAGCTTCAGTACCTCTTCTGAGCTCTAGTAAGCTGACTCCTGCTCAGCAGAGCTCTTGGTTAACACTTGTAGAGTCGGGGATTTAGTCAATGCAGCCTGTAAAACTGGCTCAGCACTAGAGAATAAGCAGAACTTAATGGAAAAAGAACCACTCAGGGACTCTCAACTTCTCTTTTCCCTTCCTTTCCCGTCCCTTCCCTACCCTTCCCTTCCCTTCCCTTTTCCCTTCTGTCTTCTCTTTTCTCTTCCTCTCTACTGAACGAGCCTGTTTTTGACACAAGGTGCACGCCCACCTGTAGGATGAGTTGATCTTCTCAAAAAGTTCATTAATTCTCCCAGGAAGCACCATGCTCTCTGGTTCTCATTTCTTGCTTGCTGCACATTAGAATCTGGAACATTTTCTTAAAAATATAATTATACTAGGGCTCCACCCCAGAGATCCTGATCTAATTGGTATGGGTGAGGCCTGGAGCATTTATTAAATGGCTCCAAGTGATTCTCATGAGCATTTAGGGCTGGAAACTGCAGCACAGAAGGACCCAGAGCAGGCAGGAGGGGTCCAGGCTGGAATCCTTGTCTCAACTCTACAAACCAAGAAAAAAATGTAGGCTTTGGTGTCTGAATCAAA
The DNA here is from genome assembly GCF_002837175.3 of Physeter macrocephalus. NCBI lineage: Eukaryota > Metazoa > Chordata > Mammalia > Artiodactyla > Physeteridae > Physeter > Physeter macrocephalus. Next base: position 14,901,624 of record NC_041222.1, on the reverse strand, counting down.
GTCAGGTCCCAAGTCTGTCATTGGTCAGCTTGGTAATCTTTGGCAATTTATTTCAATTCAACAAGCCTCGGTTTCCTCTTCTGTAAAATGAGAATAATACCTACCTTGTAGGGCTTCTATTAGGAATGTTTTAAAGACTTTTCTTTCTGCTTTTCCTTTCTCCTTTCTCTCCCATTACAAAAGAAAAGTATTTGAGGAAGTTTGTAGGAAAAAATGCAGCCAAAAGAAATAGAGAAATAAGTCAAGAGAAAAATGAGATGAAACTAGAGGACTCAATCTAGCTTAGATTTCTGAATGTTTATTTCTCTTTCTCCCATTTGTTTGAGCAATTCAGCTTGTAAAATGTACAACACAATACTACGTTATCAACCAAACCGCTGAATTCTAAGTTCTTGGATCTGTGTTGAAAACAAAAACATGAGACGATAGAATTGGCATTCGGAGTGTGAGGGGACCCAGGCCTGGGCTCTGTCCCAGGTATGTCATTCATGTGTGACTTAGAAGAAGTCCTTTTTCCTCTTCTGGCCCCAACTTTCTCATCTATAAAATGAGTAATTTTACTAGGTGACCATTAAGATGATTCTGAGCTACATACTACGTGGATGTCAATATCAAAGGTATTTCTCTACAGTTAAAAAAGAAAAGAAAGAAATACGTCAAGGTGAGGAGTGTTTTCCCTAAAAGATCCTGAAATCCCTGGCCTTTAAAAGCCAACACATAAGCAATCCACCGCGGCCCTGGCCTGGCCCTGAGGAGTCCCAGGGCAAATTCCCCATCACTGCCTCGCTCTGGGGTCTTTCCAAGCCCATTGGAAAACCAGTGGCCATTTTCCTGTGTATGATATTCAGTGGGCGAACAACTGATTCACCAAGACTTAAAAATCAGAATTTGGATTCCCTTTAAAAAATATAAACAGACTGGCCTGATTAGGGGCTAATGCCTGACATCTGTGTGCCCCACTCTCTCCTGACCCAGAGAATCCTGGAGGGTTGGTAAATATGCATCTAGAGTCTCCTGGGAGGTGAGTGTAGCAGACACGCACCACCGCGCATCTGTTCTAGATGGTTTCTCCAAAGGAACCTGGAGGACTGGAGCAACAGAATGACAGCGCTTCTCTTCCCTAAGTCCTTCTCTTCTGCGCCAAAGCTGAGTGTCCAATGCAACGGGATTTGAAATCAATTAACCAGTTCTGCTCCTCGATAGCTCTGTGTCTTTGGGCCAGGCACTTAGCCTTCGTGCTCTGCAGAATGCCACGGACAGTTAACTAAGCATGGGCGTATTGCTACTGATGCAAAGAACGTCAGAAGCAGTACATAAAAAGCTAGTCATGGAAGTTCCAGCTGAACGGGGTTAGTTGTCTGAAGGTGAAATCCTTCATTGCAAGTGTAGACGCATTCATCATCACCAAGACCAGCCCCCTCCCAACTTAATAAAACAGAGAATTGCTTTTTTTATTCTTTCCTTCCAGAATCAAGATCAAACTCTTCTCTCTGAAATTCAGAGTTTGCTAAAAATAGAACATCTTCTCCTCCTCCATCTCCCTTCTTCACCAGACTTCAGGTCCCCCTGATTCCTAACGTAAATGCGCATTTTTAATTAAGGAGCCCACGCCCACCCTCCCCTGGCCACATTCACCCAGCTTTACTCATGCTGTTTTGGACACACCTAGCATAGGCCCTTTCCTCCCCACATTTTGGGAAGTCTTAATCATCCAACTCAGCCCAGCTGAGTGCCTTAGTCTCATTCTGCCCCACGGTCATCAGCCTTGCTCTGTCCTCTGAACTCCTACCGTCCTTATGTGTGGCTGAGCCTTTACTCGGGACTTCTGCATTCGTATAGCGAAAGACTCACTTCCTCGTTCCAGAACGGGACGAGGAGCAGCATCTTTTCGCTCTAAATTCATTGATTTCGTCCTGAGACACAGACTTACAGACTAGGTGTTGAAAACACGATCAAGACTTAATGCCAGCTCTTGGCTCCTGAGACTCAGTGGGAAGGATGGGGCAGGAGTCCTTGTTAACAAAATGGGGCACTCGGGGTTTCGTTTTAGTTTCTCCCCCCTTGTCAGAAAAAAAGGGGCTTGGTATTGTGCTGACAGCCATGGGTCTTCTCTTGTCAGGCAAGAGGAGGGACTGAACTCCTATCAGCAGATTCCAGGCAAGTTTAACAGCAGAGCACAGACAAAATAGTTTTCCTGTGCCTCACAGGACAAGAGTATTTAGGGGGGTGGAGGCTTAGTACTTTTTAGCAGTGACTAGGCAAGCAGACAGCAGACAGCCAAATCACCCTGAGGGTGTCCAGCTGTGTAAGGATTAGGCTGCTCATCATCAAAAACTCTAGAAACAATAAATGCTGGAGAGGGTGTGGAGAAAAGGGAACCCTCTTGCACTGCTGGTGGGAATGTAAATTGATACAGCCACTTCGGAGAACAGTATGGAGGTTCCTTAAAAAACTACAAATAGAACAACCATACGACCCAGCAATCCCACTACTGGGCATATACCCTGAGAAAAACCGTAATTCAAAAGGACACATGTACCCCAATGTTCATTGCAACACTATTTACAATAGCCAGGATATGGAAACAACCTAAATGCCCATCAACAGACGAATGGATAAAGAAGATGTGGTACATATATACAGTGGACTATTACTCAGCCAAT
>NC_041222.1:14895902-14898775 GCF_002837175.3 Physeter macrocephalus | reverse complement strand
TGATTCACTTTGTTGTAAAGCAGAAACTAACATGCCATTGTAAAGCAATTATACTCCAATAAAGATGTAAAAAAAAAAAAAAAAAAAAAGGATTAGGCTGCTGAAGTACACCAGTTCTGGCTGATGGGAGATGGGACTAGAGTGTCCCAGCAGGGCCAGTGTCCTGTTGTTCAGGTTGCTCACTGCATAATCCTAGAGGGCTCCATTCACATAGAGTATGGTGTGAATGGTTCCCTTAGAGTTGTGCAGTGCACAACATGCCCACTGTCCATGCTCAGACATGGACATGCTTAGGTAGTATGGAAATTCCTTGAAACACATAGGTGAAAATCACCCAGAAACTTACATTACAAGAAAAGCATTAAACCCATAGTAAACTCGCTGTAGTATGTCAAATTACAAGAGCCAATTTTAACTCGAAGGACTATAGACTAACTCTTTAGAACCAGTAACCAAGACATACTCCCAGGAACCAGGCCTATTGTTCCTTGATTTTCTCCAGTTACATATAGCACAGTATAAAATACATGGTATGGATGAATGTTTCATGGTGTCATAGCTGAGATCATGGACCAGAATGGAAAGGGGAGGGCCAGTTGCTCTTCTTTCTAGGACAGAGAAGTACTCCCCAGGCGTGAAACATTCACCAGTGGCCACTTAGAAAGATTTCTCTGACCAGAGTGACAATGCATCCCACTTTGCACATGTTTTCCCACCCTAATTCTTGGTAGTGTTCCAGTTTGGATGGTAAAGCATATGGCCATGATACCTCCAGCATGTAGTCGGGCATCTCTGCTTGGTCAGCCATCCCCACACCTGAGACTGACCTTTCCTTCCATTGATCTTTTGGCAGTGATGTAGACACAGTGATGTGTCTACAGTGATGTAGACACGGCGCTCAGGGCACAGCAAGAGCCCTTCACCCAGATAGACTGATATGAAGGATCAGTGAGAGTGCTGTGGGACAGTCAGCCATCACATAAAATCATTTCCTTTTTTTCTTTGCCATTTATAATTGGTTCCATATTCCTGTGGGCACTCAATGAAAAGGAAGAATTAAAGACAGAAAGCAGAACAGTCTCAGACCCAGTACTTATCAGCCACTAGAGACTCAGCAGAGGACGTTGGTCCCTGGCTTGTGCCACTTGCCTGCTACTCACAGTTGTCGCTGGAGGAGATTCACCGTTGGGTGTGTTCAGTAGTTATAATTACAACTGACAGCACACGAGAGGCACAAGGGTGGCTTCAAGTCCTTTGCAGATGCACGTTCATCCACCAACAATCAAGAAACTCACACGGGACGGTGTAGGTGCTGCCCAAGGCCTGAACCCATGCTGAACAGCGGCTCCGAGTTCTGATTCTCAAGTCCACCTGCCACTTCTTTGTGCCTCTATTTCTTTCTTTTTTTTTTTTTCAGATGTTGGGGGTAGGAATTTATTAATTAATTTATTGATTTTTGCTGTGTTGGGTCTTCATTTCTGTGCGAGGGCTTTCTCTAGTTGCGGCAAGCGGGGGCCACTCTCCACCGCCGTGCGCGGGCCTCTCACTGTCGTGGCCTCTCTTGTTGCGGAGCACAGGCTCCAGACGCGCAGGCTTAGTAGTTGTGGCGCACGGGTCTAGTTGCTCCGCGGCATGTGGGATCCTCCCAGACCAGGGCTCGAACCCGTGTCCCCTGCATTAGCAGGCAGATTCTCAACGACTGCACCACCAGGGAAGCCCTGTGCCTCTGTTTCTTTATACATAAAGTGGTGATGAGCATTAAATCTCTTGTAGAGTGTTTTCGACGCTGCCTGGTAATCATGGGCAGAATTAAAGCATTAGCTATTAGTATGAGTAGTAACCACAGCTTTGAGAGGCAGAGAACAAGCCCTAAGAATGGTATGAAACAGGGTCAGGAACTATAACCCCTGGGGCAAATCCGGCCCTCTACCCCTTTCTGTAAATAAAGTTTTATTGGAACACAGCTATGCCTACATGTTTACATATTGTCTAGGGAAGGAAGCCATATGGCCCATGAAGCCTAAAAAATTGTCTAGTACTTTACAGAAAGGTTTGCAGATGCTCACATTTGCTTTCCTATTCTCCTAGCATTTACTGAGCACTGATAAAATGCCCTGAACTATACTAAATATTTTAACACATGCTATCTTTTTCTTTTTTTTTTGGCTGTGCCACGCGGCTTGTGGGATACTAGTCCCCCAACCAGGGACTGAACCCGGGCCCCTGCAGTGAAAGTGCCGAATCCTAACCACTGGACTGCCAGGAATTTACTACATATTATCTTATTTAGCTTTCACAAGAAGTAGCTCTTCAAGGTCGATAGAAATGTCCCCCCATTCTACACAGGAGGTTCAGAGCACTTGTGACTTGCATAAAATTGCAGAGCCAGGATTCACACTCTGGTGTCCTGGTCCAGAATTTCAGGAGTCATCAGGGCAGGCGTCTTGAAGGAGTTGGGTTTGCACTTGCCCTTCAAGAATGAGTGCAGTTGTCAGTACACAAGGGTGAGAGCCGATGAGGGTATTCGAGGCAGTACGAACTCCTTGATCAAAAGGCCTGAGGTGGGAAGCAGGGGCTGTCTGCTCCTCTGATTTGGTAGAACACAGGAACCCAAAGGGTGGGAGGACAGGCAGTGTGGAAGAAGTGGCTTGAGGCCAGTGTGTGGAGGATGGGGTGTTCCTCAAGGAAGAAGTTGCAACTGAGAGTTCAAGGGCAGGCCTGTGGCTGTACTGTGTTTGGCCTTTATTGTATTGACTCATACATACAAGGGTTTTGTTTGTTTGTTTGTTTGTTTTGTTTTGTTTTGTTTTTTGCGGTACACGGGCCTCTCACTGTTGTGGCCTCTCCTGTTGCGGAGCACAGGCTCCGGACGC
>NC_041222.1:14894920-14895827 GCF_002837175.3 Physeter macrocephalus | reverse complement strand
CTCTGCGGCATGTGGGATCTTCCCGGACCGGGGCACGAACCCGTGTCCCCTGCATCGGCAGGCGTACTCTCAACCACTGCGCCACCAGGGAAGCCCATACAAGGGTATTTTGTTTGGTTTGGTTTTAATTTGAATTTACAACCAAGAAATTCCACAATTTTATCTTCTCTTGAAAAAGCAGGTCTAGCCAACACTGGACATTCCCAGGAAGCAGGAATCAGCTGGAGTTGAGGTCAGCTGCCCCCTTTAGATGAGGCGTGATCAGTACCACCTTAGACCCAAGGAAGAGGAGCCCCTGTCCTGGGCCCTGGGCTTTAATATGGTCTTGCTCTGGTCACACCCTTTCCCATGGGGTGAGGCATCTCTAGGGCAAGAGGAATTGCCTGTACCCCTCCCCTGATCCAGGCTGTGCTTCAGATGTCAGGACTCAGAATTCTCTGCCCAAATGGGCCAAGCTCACTTCCGTGGACCTCTTCACTATGGCTGAGGGGTGTACCGAGGGAAAGCAGATTGTGTTGGGGGTACAGTGTGTGTGGATGGAGCTTTGAAGTTCAGGCTGGGGTATCCAGCACTGGCTGCAAGGCCCCTGGAGTTGCAGGACAGAGGCGGGAGAGAGAAGAGAACAGATATGGGTAACAGGCCAGAGCACATCGCTGGGAACCGCCAAGTCTCAAGACTCCTAGGAATCCAAGAACACAATTTGAACTTGGCCTTCAGAGTCAGTATGAAGTGTATTTGCCAACTTAGGAGGAGAGAATGCAGTTTCTTTAATTTGAGCTTGATTTCCAACTTTGTTTTGTTTTGTTTTGTTTTGTTTTGTTTTTGGTGGTACGCGGGCCTCCCTCTGTTGTGGCCTCTCCCGTTGCGGAGCACAGGCTCCGGACGCGCAGGCTCAGCGGCCATGGCC
>NC_041222.1:14834691-14894770 GCF_002837175.3 Physeter macrocephalus | reverse complement strand
TTTTTTTTTTTTTTTTTTTTTTTTGTGGTATGCGGGCCTCCCTCCGTTGCGGCCTCTCCCGTTGCGGAGCACAGGCTCCGGACGCGCAGGCTCCGGACGCGCAGGCTCAGCGGCCATGGCCCACGGGCCCAGCCGCTCCGCGGCATGTGGGATCCTCCCAGACCGGGGCGCGAACCCGGTTCCCCTGCATCGGCAGGCGGACTCTCAACCACTGCGCCACCAGGGAAGCCCCCTTGATTTCCAACTTTTAAACATTGAGACGTACTGTGTGTGGTCCTCCATTTGTATACTTGCTCCCAGGCTCAGAAATGTCTGGGGTGAGCCTGGCTGCAGTCCCCACCAGTTCCTAATGTCTTACACTATGGCTGTGTCCCTCATTGACCTGACCTATCTGGTTGTTATGGCCCTTGTGCTGAATAATTGATGGGGAAAAACCTTGAAGATTTTTAATCAGAGCCGCGGTTTGCCAAAGGGACAGCTGTAGACAGAGAGTGAGGCTGGAAGGCCAGTTAGGGGTTACTGCTAGGAGGAGGGTCCAGCTAGGAGGTTATGGGTCTAAACCAATGGAAATAAGAAAGGAAGGGACAAATACAAGAGTAATTTTCCCCCCTATGATCTTTAGGGTGGCCAACTTATCCTGGTTTGCCTGGGACTTTCTTGGCTTTAGTTCTGAAAGCTCGCATCCCAGGAAACCCCTCATTCCTGGTGACACTGAGAAGGTTAGTCCCCCTGTCTACCACCTAAACATCTGCCCCCCTCATACTGAGATCTTAGTGCACCTGAGCTGCCTCAGATCCAGGGGTTATGGATCTGAGCACCACTTTGTTCTGGAAGCAAACTGTGCAGCTATTTCTATTCCTTAACCCTCTACGCCAAACTCCTCCTAATTAGGCAAATAACTCTCAGGCCACAGAGGTCTCCCCAGGTGCTGCAGATTTAGTTCTTCAAGGCAAGAGTGTGTTCAGGCCTAATTAATGCATCAAGAGGCTTAGAGCCCAGATTCATGTTGGAAGAGAAGCTACCAGCCCACCTTTGATGGACGTGGAGTGTCATTTCTATACCTGTTTCTGGCCACTGTCACTACCATCAGCATTAACAGAGATCACACATTGAACCTTGACTTATAGAATCCTTACTAAGTTAGATCCTCATCTGTTCTAGGAAAAGTGTTTGTTAGTGAAATCAGAATCCTCAGGAAAATCATGTTGAAATCAGAATCCTCGGGAAAATCATATTTAAGCCCCAGACACGTGGCCTTCAACAAGTGACTTCACTTCCCTGAACCCTCATTTACTTCGTCTGTGAAGTGGAATGAACAATCCCTACCACAGATTTTTCTTTTTTTTTTTTTGCGGTACGCGGGCCTCTCACTGCTGTGGCCTCTCCCGTTGTGGAGCACGGGCTCCGGACGCGCAGGCTCAGCGACCATGGCTCACGGGCCCAGCCGCTCCATGGCATGTGGGATCCTCCCGGACCGGGCGGGGCACGAACCCGTGTCCCCTGCATCGGCAGGCGGACTCCCAACCACTGCGCCACCAGGGAAGCCCCACACAGATTTGTTTTGAGAATAAAACTGTAAAGGCTTCATGCACAAAAGAATTGAAAGCAGAGACTTGAACAGATATTTGTGCACCAGTGTCCAGAGCAGCATTATTCCCAATAGCCATCCCTAGACAAGGGTGGAAAGAACCCAAGCGTCCATCAACAGGTGAATGGATAAACAAAGTGTGATATATGCATACAATGGAATATTATTCAGGCATCAAAAATGAAATTCTGACACATGCTACAACGTGGATGGACATTGAAAACATTATGCTAAGTTAAATAAACCAAACAGAGAAGGATAAATACTGTATGATTCCACTTATATGAGGTACCTAGACTGGTCAAATTCATAGAGACAGAAAGTAGAATAGAGGTTACCAGGGACCGTGGAGAAGACAGGAATAGGGTGTAGAGGGTTGCACCCCACTGTGGATGTTCTTAATGCCCCTGAACTGTATACTTAAAAGGGTTAAAATAATACATTTTATGTTGTGGCTGTTGTAGCCGAATAAAAAGTAAATGCCTCGTGCAGTACCCGGTCCTTGAAGATATACTCCAAAAGAAGAGAGAGAGAGAAAGAGCTAGAAGGAAACATTAAGATGCTACTTAGTGTTGATTGACTTCAGGGGTGGGGGTTCATACTATAAAAGCAGTCAAGGAAGAATTTGCCCCGGAGGTGGGATTTGAAACGGGGTTTGTAGGGTGAGGAGACCAGGCGAGGAGGGAGGCAAAGACAAAGCCAGGCAGGAGGAGATGTTTCAGCAAACCTGGAAGGTCGGTCTGTTGTGATGGAGGCCGGGTGATGCTGTTGTGTTCTGTTCTGTTTTCTGTTGGTGACTAGAGATGGGGCCGGGTTTCAAGGGCCTTGGAGTCCAGTTAGACACCAGGCAGAGCCAAGGCACTGAAGATGTTTGGGCAGGAAGGATGGCAGGAGCAGTATTTACAGAAAGATTAATCTGGGGCAAGGTATAAAATGGATGGGGTGGTGTTTCAGGAGTCGTACATAAAGTAGGATGGCATCCATGCAAAAACGGAAGGTGTGAACTGGAGACACATTTCAAGGGAGACTTGATAGACTTAAGATACAGGGGGTTAGGGAGGAGGTGGCAAAGTGTTCAATGTCTAGAAAAAAATAGCTTAGCCCTGGAGCCAGGCCCCCTGTATTCAGATACCAGCTCTGTTGCTTATGAGTTGTATGACCTTGAGTAAATCACCTAATCTTTCTGTCCTTGGTTTCCTCACCTATAACATAGGGATGAATGATCTAGTAGCATCTCTCTCACAAGGCTGTCATGAAGGTTAAGTTAAAGTAATTAAAATAGTGTTTGGTACAAAATATATGTTTACTATTATTATCTGTTAAATCTGGGTGGTAGGTATGTCGGGGTTGGTTACGTTATTTTTTGTATTTGAATTTTTTAAAGCATTGCTTTAAAATAATGTCTTTTACAAAAAGATATTGCAGAGCCGTGCTTCTTAAACTTCTTAAACTTTCACATGCCTGTGAAACATTTGGCCATCTTGTTAAAAGGCGGGTTTGGGTTCAGGAGCTACGGGGTGGGGCCCAGGGGTCTGCATTTCTAACAAGCTCCCAGGTGGTCCAATGTTGCTGGTCCACCAGCCACTCTGTGAGCAGCAAGGCTGTAGAGGAATCGAGGTCCACCAATGTTTCCAGGACAGAGTACTGTTCTGGTTATCCATTGCTGTATTACCAATCACCCAAAGCTAGTAGCTTAAAACTATAACAAGTATTTATTATTACTGTTATTATCGTCGTTGTTATTGTTACTATTGTCTCGCACAGTTCAGCTCTGCAGTTCTTGCTCAGGATCTCATGGAGCGGTCGTCAGATGGTAACTGGGGCTTGAGTCACCTTGAAGCTCCCTCACGCTCCTGTCTGAAAGTTGGTTCTGCCGTGCCCTGGGACCTCAGCTGGGGCTGTCAGCCAGAACATTACCTGTGGCCTCTCCAGGTGACAAGGGGCTCTTCAGAGCCCAGCAGCTGGGTTCCGAGAACAAGTGTCCCCAGACAGGGAGCCAGGCAGAAGCTGTGTCACCTCTCCTAGCCCAGCCTCCAAAGTCACCCAGCGTCATTTCCACCATTTTCTATTCATTAGAAGCAGGTTGGGCTCTAACACACAGCATGGTGATTATAGTAAATGACACTTAAATATTACATATCAATATATATAGTATACAATCCAAGAAGAGTGATATGCCTGAAAGTTACTCAGAGACTAGATCTTAAATGTTCTCACAAAACAGAAATGAGAGAAAAAGTGACCCAGTGGGTACTTTTATTTATTTATTTATTTATTATTTTTTTTGTGTGTGGTATGCGGGCCTCCCTCTGTTGTGGCCTCTCCCGTTGCGGAGCACAGGCTCCGGACGCGCAGGCTCGGCAGCCATGGCTCACGGGCCCAGCCGCTCCGCGGCACGTGGGATCCTCCCAGACCGGGGCGCGAACCCGGTTCCCCTGCATCGGCAGGCGGACGCGCAACCACTGCGCCACCAGGGAAGCCCCCCCAATAGGTACTTTTAAATGAAAAGCTGTGTGCCTGAGGGCCGTGCTGGTCTTAGATTTATTTTTTTTTAATTTTTTTAATTTTTTAAAAAAAATAAATTTATTTATTTATTTATATGTTTGGCTGTGTTGGGTCTTCGTTGCTGCACGTGGATTTCTCGAGTTGCGGTGAGTGGGGGCTACTCTTAGATGCAGTGCGCAAGCTTCTCGTTGCAGTGCTTCTCTTGTTGCGGAGCACGGGCTCTAGGCACACGGGCTTCAGTAGCTGTGGCCCACAGGCTCTAGAGTGCAGGCTCAGTAGTTGTGGTGCACAGACTTAGTTGCTCCACAGCATGTGGGATCTTCCCGAACCAGGGCTTGAACCCGTGTCCCCTGCATTGGCAGTCGGGTTCTTAACCACTGCGCCACCAGGGAAGCCCTGGTCTTGGATTTAAAATGCCAGAATTGAAATCACAACCCTGCCATTTACTGGACAGGAACTCCCATGCATATCATTTTACTTTGAGCCTCCATTTCTACATCTTGTAAAAGGTTTTTCTTCTTTGGAGATCTGAAAGGTAAATGTGATCGAGTACGTGAATGAGCCCAGCAAAGTGCCTGCAACTCAATGATTGTTGGTTATTTGCGGTTGAACAAGAAATCCAGGGAAGGGGTAGGCACATTTCACATCAGCTAGAGGAGCATGTAGTCATCACTGATCCAGAACATAGTGCAGGTGACCAATAACTGTCTTGAGTGGTTAGGCCAAATGACTGGATGCCTAAACATTAAAATATGGTACATACAAGGATCAAAAAGAAAAAAAATGGCTAGCCCATATATAGCGGAGGGCAGTTAGGCTCTGTGTCTTGGAGGGAGAAATATCAAAGGATTTGCAGATATGTCTTAAAATCTCCACAGGGACTTGCTTAAGGAAGTTCTGGCAGGAACAGAAAGCTGAGGACGGAGTGTCCCGGGGAAAGCTGACATGGTTGTGTTTAAATCCATGGGTTTGAGGTGATGTGTGGGTCAAACGGGGCTCTTCCTGCAGCAGGCAGGAGGGCGTGTGGATATGTGGGTATCTATCTCCATCACTTGACTGTAAGTTTCCTGAAAGCAAGGACTTGTCCCCTTTCTCTGTAATAGTCCTAGTGCAATGGTCCAGCACAGCACTTGGCACGCAGAAAGGACCCGATAGATATTTACTGGATGAACAAATGAATGAATGAATGAAGGAACGGGAAAAGGGTTAGGACCTAGGCTCTGAGGTCTGGAATTCTGGAAACCTTTCCCAGGATTGGCCTTTCAGGCACCGCTCCCAAGGAGGGAGGGACTCCTCTGTCTACTCAGGGACCCCTGTGGCCCTGGGGGTGTGGTCTGTGCTGAAGCTTGAGGGCCAGGGGACTGTGGGAGGCCTGGATTTACTGGAAAACCTCCCTCTTGACTTATACTAAAGGGAAACTGAAACAGGAATTTCAGGAGAAAAGATCAGCAGTGGCTATTTTGATTCTCATGCTATCTCCTTTCTAAGCTGCTCTCTCCACTTCCGGTTTATAGCCTCAACAGAGCCAAAGGGACCAAACCTCTGAGGGGAAGGTTTTCTCTGGGGATTTCTAGCCAGATCGGCAACAGGAAACGATCAAGACTACGCCAAGACAGATGTCTGTCTTTCAGCCAACCTGGCAGGTGTGGTAGTGCCCTGGCTGCGGTGGGCAATGCAGGTTTCAGAAAGAGGAGCCTCCAATTCTGCATCCAGCCTTCAGCATCTCCTCCTCCTACCAGATCCCCATCCCCCGAACCCTGGGATTGTGTGTGATGTCAGCCAGTGCAAAGCCACTGGGGAGGGAGGCCCCAGGGAGTGCAGATGTGATTTTCCGGGGCTGCCGGGGAGCTGTGTTTCACTTTCAAATGCCCAGGAGGAAAGGCTGTGGCTAGCCATCTGTCTTCACGGGAGGAATCTCAGGATTTCCTCCAGAGATGGAACAAGATGCCCAGGTTTTCAGAAAGTGGTTCTAGACCCAATTCCTGTCCTGGCTACAAAACTCTGGAGCTTGACAGAGCCTGAAGGACACTGCGGAATTAGGGGCTAAGAGAAAACAGTGACAGAGAAGCAACTGAACAGTGGTAGGATTGCAAGTTGAAAGGTCCTGTGATCTGACAGTTCTTCCCTGCACGCACCCCACCATACACACACACACGTGCACACGCACGAACACACACACACACACACACACGCACACACACCCCTCCCAGAAAAGCTCTGTGAAGATGGGACCTTTCAGCTGACACCTGAAAAACTAGAAAAGCGGCCATGCTGAGAATTATTCCAGGCAGAAGGGATAATAATTGCAAAGGCTGGGCAGCTCCACCGCTGTGGTCTGGGCCAGAGAGGACAGCCTGTGGCTCCTTCCACACCCTCTGCTTTCCCACATCTGGGCCCCTGAGCCTGCTCTCACCTAACGCCCCACCCCCATCCTAACCTGCCAGTGTCTTTCTCATTCACCACCACTCCTAAATTCATTCCCAAAGGGTAGCAGGTAGAAATATTAGTCCACAAACTCCTGAGCAAGAAATAACACTTATTTTCTTTTAATCAAATTATGATAGACTCTGAGTTTCAGTGCTGCTGGCCTGGCAGGCATTCCATCCCAGGCATTCTTGGGAGTCCCTTGGACCCAGACTCCTGCCAAGGTGCCACGCTCACCGGGGGATAGGCCCACCATCCCTGGTCCTCACTTCTGTGTGGTACCCCGGCCCTCACAATGCCTTTAGGGCTAAAGTGCACGGCTCCTGAGCCATGCTTGGGGACAAGAGCCGTGGCAGAGGCTGGGAGCCCTTGGACTCGGCATCCAGCTTCCCTGCATACACATAGCATCAGTATCCTGTCCTGTATCTCTCCTCCCTCCCCAGCTGCAGCCAAACTGACCTCTCCTCTGGCTCCAGCTCAGGCCTGGTATAATTTCCTTCATGAATTTTGGCTTTTGCAAAAGACCTGAAGGACCACTGACCAAAAAGCAGCTTCTCCCACAATCCCTCCTCTTCACCAGCAAGAACCCAAAACCCACCCAGCTGCTAGAACTGGAAAGGAAGGTGACACATAGGAAACACCCACCCAGATGTTTCCTGGACCATGCCAATAGAGTCTCTCTGTTCTTGGGGATGCAGTCCACCCAGCCCTGAGAACTTGAACTCCCGAGAACAATGCTTCTCTAACCATCTGTGGTGATGGATCAGATTGTATTTTCTTCTTTTTAAAGTTCCAATGCATCCCAGAACAATACTTTTGTAAATTATTTTTATTAGAAAAATGAAATGGGAAAAAATATCAGTGAGAATACAGGTACCAATTTTTTTCTTCTTAGATTCAACAGACTGCTAGAAGTTTCTAAATATCTTCTCTCCATTTCTAGACTGACCTCATCACAGAGGGATAACCACCTGTGGACGGGCAGAAATTAGTGGGTCACACACACTTTGAGGAAGACTGCCTTAGAGGGGAGGGGAAATAGGGTCTCCTCACCCCGAAAAATGTGGAGTTTTGTCAAATGTAGACTCTTTAAGGGGTGAAAGTAGAAGCTGGAAGCAGGGACAGCCATTCACCAGTGAGCCAAGAAACTAAAATTCAGCCTCCTTTACAACTGCCTATACAGCAGATGGGCAGGCAGTGCAGGGGTCTGGAGCCAGCCTCTGGCTCACCCTGCCGGGTCATGTGCTCAGGCCCTGCCACTGACTGCCTTGACCCAGGAGGAGTTAGCAGCTCTGAGCCTCAGTTACCCATCTGGACAATTCAGATAACAGTACTATCTCATAGGGTTGTTGGATGGGTTAATAAGTGGGTGATCACACAGAGTCATGCCTGGCAAATAGTAATGCCTGCTATTATTAAAACGTTCCCTCCATAAACAAGGACCTACTGTATACCACAGGGAAGTATACTCAATATCTTGTAATAAGTATATTCAATATCTTGTAATAAGTATATTCAATATCTTGTAATAGTGGAAAAGAATCTGAAAAAGAATATATATATACATACCTGTATATATATAACTGAATCATTTTGCTACATACCTGAAACTAACACAACATTGTAAATCATTGTAAATCAACTATACTTCAAAAATAATTTTTTCTTAAGTTCCCTTTAAATGAAAGCTTCAGGGGGGCAGGGATTTTTATTCTCTGACATTTCCCAAATGCCTAGAACCATGCCTGGCACACACACAGTAAGTGCTCAATAAATATCTGTCCAGTGAATGAATCAATCTTCTAACCCATGCTGAGCTTCCGACAGTCACGCGTATCCATCCTTAACTCTTCATTACAGAAAGGGGACGTCTGTTCGTCCTCTGTGCTGATTTGCCCCCATAGCGTTTTCAAGCCTCAGGCCATTCGAGGCTTTTGTCTTGAAAGCCCCACACATTCAAGAAACACTTGAATTGTGAGCCCTTCCTGGGCAGGGTGTTTAAGACTAGACTCAAGATACATTTTTAAAGAGTGTAAAATCATATCTTCTTGGCCTGGGATTTAGACTCCAAATCTAGTTCCAACCTGCGTTTCTAGGCAAAGGATCCTCTATGTGCTTTCCTGCCCCAGCAGTGCTACCCTGAGCGTGGTGGTCCTCCCAGAGGCCCTTCTCAGCCTGCCTGTGGAAAGATCGCTTATTCTACCAAGCCGGGCTTCCACGCGCCCTACTCCTTGAAGCCGCCCCTGATATTCAGCCAGCGTTCATCTCTCCTCTGCATCTAATCATTCTCTCTGCTGTACTCCTTCTTCAGAAAGCCTTGTGAGCTGGCAAATTGTTTGCACACCTGTTCCTTTTCTAAGGACAGAGGGCCACGTCTGGAGCACCTCTGAATAGCATCAGTGCTTAATGGATGGCCTGGCATAGAAATAAATCTTCACAGGGTCGAAGTCGTTGGTGGGTTCCCACCTGCAAGCATGAGGTCAGCAGGCTTCATTTCAGCCAAATGTAGGTGTAGACCAGAAGAGGGAACTAAACCCGTGCCAAGTGTCCCAACACCACATTTCTCTTTCCTTCTTAGTTCTGGGTAGTTTTTGAACAAGCTGATGGTGTAGGAGCAACAGTGGCCCCCATGTGAAGGACTGTGCCAGCTTAGGAGAAGGGACTGTGGTTTGCAGGTGAACAGAGGAGATGGCCCGGCCTAGGGCTTAGTACTCGGAAGGCAGGTGCGTCTGCTTTCCGAGCTCCGTTGCCGCGTGGCTGGATGACCTTTGGCATGTTTTTCACTTTCCAAAGCCTCAGTTTTCTCATCTGTATAATGTGGGTAATGTTAGTACCTCCCCTGCTAGGGGCATAATGAAGAGGAAGCTGAGAGGGGACATGTGACCACTGCCAGTCTAGGGAGTGCCACAAAGATGCTAATTGTTGCAAATTCTGGCAAAAGGTGTTGTGGGGAGGGTCGCAGACACTACATCACCGCAGGCACCACATGCCCTTCCTATACTCCTGTATCTCACAGCACAGCGGTGAGGATTAAACAAGGTAACATGTTTACAGGGTGTAAAACCAGACTTGGCACACTGCTGTCCAAGAACGGCTTGATAAACATCAGCAAAAAGACTTAATAAATATAAACTACTGTTAGTTGGAATGAATAGTCCATGAAGGAGGCTCTGGATGAGGTTTCTAGGCTGCAGTCACTGCTCTGCCCTAATAGAATGGTTCAGCTTTGCATCCCATTAAAAAAAAAAAAAGTCTACTTTCCTTTTATGCCACAAAATGCCACCTTGAATTTATTCTAGTGATTGAATGTCACACCCAAACAAACCCAAAGTGCTGGAGCAGTTGATCTGGTAGAGGTATCCCAGTGTGTTCGTTTATCCCACAGAGGTTTACTAACCCCTGCTTTGTGCCAGGCGCTGTGTATCAGTCAGCTTCTTCTCTAGATCATTCTGCTGTAACAAACAACCCCAACAAAGGTTTCTTTCTTGCTTATGCTTCATATTGGATGTGGGGTGCCTGCAGCTCTGCATCTTCATGCCAGGACCCAGGGAGAAGGAGCCGCCTCTATACAGCACATGCTATTCTCATGACAGAAGGAAAAAGAAATAACAGAACCATCAATAGCTCTTAAAGTTCATGCTTGGATGTGGCATGTGTAGCTTGTACTCCACTGGCCAAGGCAAATCATGTGACCAAGCTTTGCATCAAAAGGGTAGGGAAGTATATTCCTCCCATAGGGCAGTACTGCCAAGTCTCTTGGTAATGGGTGGGGACATATCATCCTCTTATTGGGAAAGCAGAAAATAATTGGGAATAATAATAGTCTGTCAAAATAAAATATGGTCTGTGTATCTAATTTTAGTCTCACAATAACTCTATGAGATGGTTATTATTATCTCCATTTTACAAAGTGGAAAATTAAGGCTTGGTATGGCTAACTAACTTGCCCAGGATGAAGCCAGCAATGAACAGGGTTGCCTGACTTGAAGCTGGTTCCAGTGGTGTGTAACCAGCCTTGGCCTGGGCAAGCTTCTTGAAGACTCCTATCTTGTAATAAGTATATTCAATATCTTGTAATAAGTATATTCAATATCTTGTAATAAGTATATTCAATATCTTGTAATAAGTATATTCAATATCTTGTAATAAGTATATTCAATATCTTGTAATAAGTATATTCAATATCTTGTAATAAGTATATTCAATATCTTGTAATAAGTATATTCAATATCTTGTAATAAGTATATTCAATATCTTGTAATAAGTATATTCAATATCTTGTAATAAGTATATTCAATATCTTGTAATAAGTATATTCAATATCTTGTAATAGTGGAAAAGAATCTGAAAAAGAATATATATATACATACCTGTATATATATAACTGAATCATTTTGCTACATACCTGAAACTAACACAACATTGTAAATCATTGTAAATCAACTATACTTCAAAAATAATTTTTTCTTAAGTTCCCTTTAAATGAAAGCTTCAGGGGGGCAGGGATTTTTATTCTCTGACATTTCCCAAATGCCTAGAACCATGCCTGGCACACACACAGTAAGTGCTCAATAAATATCTGTCCAGTGAATGAATCAATCTTCTAACCCATGCTGAGCTTCCGACAGTCACGCGTATCCATCCTTAACTCTTCATTACAGAAAGGGGACGTCTGTTCGTCCTCTGTGCTGATTTGCCCCCATAGCGTTTTCAAGCCTCAGGCCATTCGAGGCTTTTGTCTTGAAAGCCCCACACATTCAAGAAACACTTGAATTGTGAGCCCTTCCTGGGCAGGGTGTTTAAGACTAGACTCAAGATACATTTTTAAAGAGTGTAAAATCATATCTTCTTGGCCTGGGATTTAGACTCCAAATCTAGTTCCAACCTGCGTTTCTAGGCAAAGGATCCTCTATGTGCTTTCCTGCCCCAGCAGTGCTACCCTGAGCGTGGTGGTCCTCCCAGAGGCCCTTCTCAGCCTGCCTGTGGAAAGATCGCTTATTCTACCAAGCCGGGCTTCCACGCGCCCTACTCCTTGAAGCCGCCCCTGATATTCAGCCAGCGTTCATCTCTCCTCTGCATCTAATCATTCTCTCTGCTGTACTCCTTCTTCAGAAAGCCTTGTGAGCTGGCAAATTGTTTGCACACCTGTTCCTTTTCTAAGGACAGAGGGCCACGTCTGGAGCACCTCTGAATAGCATCAGTGCTTAATGGATGGCCTGGCATAGAAATAAATCTTCACAGGGTCGAAGTCGTTGGTGGGTTCCCACCTGCAAGCATGAGGTCAGCAGGCTTCATTTCAGCCAAATGTAGGTGTAGACCAGAAGAGGGAACTAAACCCGTGCCAAGTGTCCCAACACCACATTTCTCTTTCCTTCTTAGTTCTGGGTAGTTTTTGAACAAGCTGATGGTGTAGGAGCAACAGTGGCCCCCATGTGAAGGACTGTGCCAGCTTAGGAGAAGGGACTGTGGTTTGCAGGTGAACAGAGGAGATGGCCCGGCCTAGGGGTTCCAGTGGTGTGTAACCAGCCTTGGCCTGGGCAAGCTTCTTGAAGACTCCTTTTCATATAGATGTTGTCATTCAATAAACATTTATTAAGCACCTGCTATGTGCCTGGCACTGTGCCAGACACTGGAAACATGGTGATGTACAAGACAGAGGCTATTTCTGCCCTCCTGGAGTCTAGATTCCAGTGGAGGAGAGAGGCAAACAAGAAGGATGTAAGGCATGAGTGGTCCAAGCAACCAAGAGAGAGATCAGGGCACGGTGAGAAACCCGGGTGGAGGCACGTCTCTGATGACAGTTCGGAAGCTGAGAGCAAGAGCATTGTGGGACATGGCTCTTGTCAAGGCCATGCCTGGCAGGAGGCGTGCCAAGGACAGTTTTGGGTTCAGAACCCTGAAGGGCACGCCCAGGAGCTCGACAGCGATGGAAATGTGCCCGACCTGTTGCTAACAGGCCTTGCCGAGGCAATGGCTGTGTGGAGGGCTGCTGCGATCGTGTCTGATCCAAACCCTATCAGCCTCTCCGGGGGGCTTTGTCTCACCTTGGACACACTCAGAACCATGCTTGCCACGAAGAGCAAAGACCCGGTGACTTCAAAGTCAGCCCAAGACAGAAAGGGAAACCCAGATTTGGTCTGATTTTGAATCAGCACAGTGACACATGTTGTTTACCTGGCCCAAGCAACCAAAGCACACAGCTCTCACTTCCGTAAATGGCTTCCATTTTCAAGTTGCGTTAATGAAAAGGAGAAGGAAAGAAATCCCCTGCCACGGTTTGCAAAGTGTACCATCACTGTAAGAAAAAACCCCTTTCTTCTCACAGCTGCCGCTGTACGGAAACATGGACCCCAGAATTAGGCCTGTCTCTGTCAGCACAAGCAATCAGGTAGTAAGCGGTTGCCCCTCCAGCAAAGATGGCATGTGTGCTATGCATTGGCAGGCGGACTCTCAACCACTGCACCACCAGGGAAGCCCCCAGGCTGCTTCTTAATGAGGCAAAATCCCCCGCAAAAAGCTGGCACGGCCTCGGACTGTCCCGCTCGAGATGAGAAAGGCATCGGAAATGGGAACACTTGTGTTTTGGAAAGAGGTGTCTCTGTTTTCAGCTTTGTTATGGACATGTACATCCTTGAAAATTTTAGAACATACCAAAGCCAAACCTATATAAATATATGGATGGATGTGGCTATGTGTTTGAATATGTATAAATACTCTTCTGATTTGATCTAAAAACTGCAGCTGGAAAACTCTGTCTTGGGCTTCCCTGGTGGCGCAGTGGTTGGGAGTCCGCCTGCCGATGCAGGGGACACGGGTTCGTGCCCCGGTCCGGGAAGATCCCGCATGCCGCGGAGCGGCTGGGCCCGTGAGCCATGGCCGCTGAGCCTGCGTGTCCGGAGCCTGTGTGTCCGCAACGGGAGAGGCCACAACAGTGAGAGGCCCGCGTACCGCAAAAAAAAAAAAAAAAAAAAAAAATAGTATTTCATCATGTTAACAAAGGGAAACGTGAACTTCTACAATTCTAAAAAATCTTCTTTACATGTGAATGATCAGCAGGAACTACTTCTTTCACAATGAGAATATTAACTTTTATGTGGGTACCTGATTCTTTTGTTCCTGTTTCTGTTGTGCAAGAAATTCTTCTCTCTCTTTCTCAACTCGAAGTTGCCTTGCTATTTTAAGCATCCGTTGATGATTCTGAACTGTCTCCACCTACAGTGAGGGAATAAATAGCATATATTACTATCAGGTTTAAGAAAGACATTAGCATGTCACGTGACTCAGACATCCACTTATCATTTCCTTTTGGTAAACAGTATTCCCTAGAGATGACACTGAAGTTACAGACTCCAGGTCCTTAACAAGTTTTGGACTACTGCCTAGGGAGATTCCCTTTCCATCAATGTATTGGACTCCAGCCTCCGATGTACACTCATGCCTTGCTTAATCTTTATTTGCATTCCTAAATCTTTGCAAGTCCTTGGGACTTGGGGCCAAAGTCTTACAGTGCTAATTCTTGCCTTACCCTTTTCTTCAAACGTTCAACTCTCTTAATGAGCTGATCCTTTTCTTCCTCCATTGCACTGATATCCTAAAAAGTAGTCAGGAAGACGTTATAAGAAAAAGTATTCTTTGTCTGTAGAATTCAGATAAGGTTTTTACATGATTATGCATCTACCATTTCCATCATTTATAACCAGAGCATTAAGGAACAAAGATCCTCTTTTGGATGAAGGGTATTTCTATTCCCACCCCTCACCTCAGGGTTCTTTATGCAGGGTAATTTATTTGGTAGCTTGGTGTTCATCTAGAAAAGAAACTGAAACAGGTTACAAAGCAGCAAGGTAAAGCTGCCAACCAGACCATTTGTGTTCTGATTCTGAATATGGGCACATGATTTTTCAAAAATCTTCTGTAATGGAAAGTGTACAGGTCTAAAAACATGAACAACAGCTGCTGACATACCGTCTGCTCTGTTAAATACCAAACTATATATTCTGTCAATTTTCCATCAAAATTATTTTTAAGGCTATGGTGTTTTCAAGACATAAATTTGTATCTGTTTTTGTCAATTAACCAATTCCCTTTCTAAAAATAAAGATTTCAAAAATGTCTTTTAACCAGCTCCACAATAGTTTCTAGTGAAAACAAACAAACAAAAAATCCTTCCTAACCCAAAAAACTAATAGGCTAACTCTCACAATAATAATAAAAGGAAAAATATATACAGTAGTCAGTACTGACAGGATTTGGGGAAATAGGCACTGTTACTACTGGTGGCATTATATTGAAGAACAATATCAAAAGTCTTAAAATAAATGTGTATGCATTCTGGCTCAGTAATTTCACCTCTGGGAATCTATAAAGATTCTCATAGATGTCAATTATATCTAAAATTTGGAAATGACCCAAATGTCTGAGGATTATTAAGTAAATTATGGCACAACACAATGAAAATCACTAAAAATTATGAAGAATGTTGAATGACATGAGAAAAAGTCATGATATGACATTATTTGAAAGAAGCAGATTATAACATTTATATATAATACAGCGGGTGGGCCCGTGAGCCATGGCCGCTGAGCCTGCGCGTCCGGAGCCCGTGCTTCGCAACGGGAGAGGCCGCGACGGTGGGAGGCCCGCGTACCGCAAAAAAAAAAAAAACAAACCTCTGTCTTGAGTTTAGGAGGGAGCCCATTCTGAGCAGACTGACTCAGCCCCCGGCCACGGGCAGGAAGCAGAAAGTGCACCCCGGCCTCTTTGCTGACCTTGAGGCTGATGGGGAAGCAGGAAGAGCTCCACATTGCTGGTTGCTGGATGCGGTTCTCTAGCAGGGCCTGTGTTTTCAGGGTCCGCCAGGGGAGAAAGAACAGAGTCAACCCTGGTGTCCCATGCCCTATGCCTCAGTACTCAAGACAAATCATATTTTAATGCAGTATTTGAAAAAAATAAAGTTAGCAAAGTATGGCCATGGACCATCTGCCGGTGTTTGTAGATAAAGTTTTACTGAAACCTTTTTTTTAATTGGGACGCTTCCAACTTTTATTGGAACTGAGTGTATTGTGTCCCCCGAAGTTCTATACCTGAGGCAAGCCCTCCCTCACCTCACCGTAGACCTGGCCATGCCCCATATCCACTCACTCATCATTCCCTCATCCATCCTGTACCTACAGAGGGACAGGCACCAGGAGACACAGCTAACAGTTATTGAGCATTTACTGTATGCCCGGTACTGTTGTACCTTTACACATTTTGCCTCATTTAATCCCCTCTGGCAATCCTATAGGTAAATACAATTAATTCATCCCATTCCCCAGATGAGTAAACTGAGGCTTAGAAAGGCAAAGAAGCTTTTCCAAGATCAAACAGCTAGAAAGGGGAAGAGCCAGGGGTCATCTCCAGGCAGCCTGAGGGCTTTGAGGAAGGATGCCCTGAGGAAGGAAGTATGAACTCTGGGAAGCCATCACAGAGGAGGTGATCTTGAGCAGGGTGTTGAAGGATAAGTAGGAGTTTGCTAGACAGAAAAAAATAAATACAGGTGGTAATGAGTGTTTTAGAAGAGCAAACCCTCTGGAGGGGTCCTCTCTGGCTTTCCTGTACCCAGGCCCTGCCCTGCAATCAGAATAGCAGCAAAATAATACAAATAACCAACATTTATGGATGGCTTATCCTATGTGCTAGGTACCGAACTAAGTACTTTATGAATATTATCTCATGAAATCCTCAAATCAACTAGTTAGTGGCTACTACTCTTATTTCTGTTTTACACATGTAGAGTCTGGGACTTGAAGAGGTTAAGCAGTTTGCCCGAGGCTGCATGGGTAGTAAGTGGCTGAGCCAGACCGTAAACCCAGGGAACACCACAGTGCACAGCTCCAGGGCCCTGTGAAACCTAAGAACCTGGCACCAGAGCTGCACACTTAGCCAAAACACTGGCCTGTGCTCCTCAAACTTCATTGTGCATCAGGGTCACGTGGAGAGCTCGTTAAAACAAATGGCTGGGCTTCACCCCCAGAGAATCTAATTTGCCAGGTCTGAGGCTGAGCTGATCATCTGCATTTCTAACAGGTTCCTGGTCACGCTGCTGCTCTGGTCCTGGAACCAGACGTTGAGAACTGCCGAGCTCCGTTGACTTTTAGCAACAATAAAATAGCTGCTGTCCTAGGCTGCCCTGGGAAGCACAAACACTTAGATAGTGGCAAAAAAATGTTTCTTCCTTCTTGGTACATAGATCAGAATCAACCCACTGATGAGCTTTCAACCTCTCTTTTTTTTTTTCTTTATTCCATTTACCTTTCTTTTCTTTGGTACTTGCATGGAGCTTCTGAATTATCCAGGCTCTTAGTATTGCTTTCTGTTCCTGTGAACTTTAATCCTCTACCCACATTGCTGGTGCTTCTGCAGAATCAGGCAGCCCTGTGTCCCTCCACCTCTGTTGCAAGTCTGATGTGTTTCCTGGATTGATGCAAATTCCAGCCATCAACGTGAGGGGGAGGAGCACAACACTCACGTGCTTACCGGTGGTTCTTGAGGCTCCACAGGGGCCTGATTATACCAAATAGTAATTCCTTCCATGTGTTAGTCAGGAGTCTCGGGGTGGCAAGTGGCAAAACCCAACCTGAACAGATGGTCTGGGAAAAGTGGGCACTTACACACTCACAGAGCCTGGTCACAGGAAGGGGGAGGGTGCAGCTGGGCTGCAGGCGTGCCCATCGAGGGCTCCAAATGCCACTGGCCTCTGCTCTGCATTCCCTGCCTCTGCTTCCTTCTGGGTGTCAGCAGCATCCTTTCAGGCAGGCTCTCTTCACATAGCTGGCTGCCATTCACTCTCCAGCCCGCTGTTTTCAGTCCCACCTCAAACCGAGGACAAGGAGACACAGTTCCCGGCTTCTGGGAAGGGCACTCAGTGGCCCAGCTTGGATAGGTGTCCATCCCTGGACCATTTTGGATGTCTACCCATGTCCAATCTGGGATGAGACGGGACAGGTGTTTTAGAGGATGTTAGAGTCCCCCTCAAACCATAATGTTGGAATGAGTGAAGGAGCATGTCCCAGAAATCGGTGGAGGAGATACTGGGAAAAAAATAAAGCCCCGCAGGTAAGTGAGTGGGTGGATGGAAGGGTGCACGCCTTCTCAATATCAGGCACGGAGTTGGCGGCTGTAGCAGATTGAGAGAGGAAAATAAGGAAAGCCCCAGCCTTCCCAGAGCTCACAGTCTAGAAAGCAGGCCCAGACATGCCGTGGAAGTCGGCGAAGCTGGGCGGGAAGTTCTGTGGGTCACAGCAGGAGGCATTGCAGGGGGTATCACAAATGCATTGAGAAAACCTGGCATCTTCTGGCTGGGCTTATTTCTTCAGCCACCAGCCAATTTTGAGCACCCACCCTGTGTTGAATAACATGCCCGCACACAATGAACTTACTGGAATGACTTAAGGTGGCATTCAACCTTATCCCCCCTCAGCCAGTCACTCGAAAAGCTGTTTGTGGGGAGTTCCCTGGTGGTCCGGTGGTTAGGACTTGACATTTTCACTGCCGTGGCCCAGGTTCAATCCCTGGTTGGGGAACTAAGATCACACAAGCTGATGGGGCATGGCCAAAAGGAAAGAAAAAAAAAAAAGACAGAAGAGCTGTTTGTAAAGCTCCCTAAGAAGGAGCATCTCTGCATCTTGGCTAGCGGCTGCCCCATCCCCCTTACGATGCCATGTGAGGACTTTCTTCCTCCAGAACCTCAGGCTTTTGTGGTCCAAGTCTTTCATCCTCCATGCAGGGGAATCTCATGGAAAACGATTAATCTGCCCTGTGGCCTTCTGTTTGCTCACTCTGGATCCTGGAGCAGAGATTCTTTTTCCATCCCTTCACATCCTTCCCTTTGACTTCCTTGGCATTCTCCCTGGGACTCCTTGCTATCCTAAGCTGTGGCTTCTAGAGCTTTTTAAAGAAAGAATGCAATCATTACAAATCCTCCCAAGCCATTTGACTGTGTCACTGTGAACACACTTGACTCCGTTTCTCTGAGTGGTGAGCTGGTGGATGGTGAAACTGAAGACAGGAGGCAGGTGTCATCGGGTTTCTTGTTTCCCTTTCTATCTTCTCCACGTGCCTCTCTGCCCCAGGTCTCCTATTTTAAGAGTCTGACCATGAGGGCAAAGGAAGAATCTGCGGGGCCTTGTGGCTTCAGGAACTTTGTGTGTCAGTGTGGGGATACACATCACCCATTTCTTGTCTTGCAATAGGAATACCAATAGTGCTCCCCCAGCCAACTTTTTTTTTTTGGCTGCGTTGGGTCTTCTTTGCTGCACGCGGGCTTTCTCTAGTTGCGGCGAGTGGGAGCCACTCTTCATTGCCGTGCACGGGCTTCTCATTGCGGTGGCTTCTCTTGTTGCGGAGCACGGGCTCTAGGCGCGTGGGCTTCAGTAGTTGTGGCGCGCAAGCTCAGTAGTTGTGGCGCACAGGCTTAGTTGCTCCGTGGCCTCTGGGATCTTCCCAGACCAGGGCTCGAACCTGTGTCTCCTGCGCTGGCAGGCGGATTCTTAACCACTGTGCCACCAGGGAAGCCCTCCTGCAGCCAACCTTTGCAGAAGTATAGCAAACCAGGTTTCAAGTTGTCTAGCGCCATCTTTGTGCTTTCCACACTGGCATTACCATTCTCTGTGTCTGTCTTCCCAGGAACTTCCTTTTGGTCACTGCTTTTGTTATGTTTCCTCAATGCCCAGCACGTGCTTGGACACAACAAGGGTGCAGTACATGAGCTATCCCCACAAATGGAACTAATGGGCAAACCAGCTCAACTCTTCATGTAAAGGAAAGGGGTACAAGAGGAACAACATTTATTTTGCCAGTTTTCCGTGATACTGCTGCATTTGGGGAATGATAATTAAGGACATAAGTCCCCTTTAAATTCAGAATTGATTGAAAGATAAGGCACAGTGAGCTTTTCCTGGTGAAGCTGATTAGGGAATATGGTTTAGATCTGTGCGCTGAATACATTCCTCACCTGAATTCAACTCTCCTACCGGGTCTCAGACAGGCCTGGACAACCAAAGGCCTCCCCTGGGAGCAGGCTGCTCTTTGAAAGACAGAGATGAGAAACAGGTATCTTTGGGTTGCTCCTAAAAGTGTGGAAAGGCCTCACCACGCATGCTCATGTCCCCATCGCACCTGCTTCTGACTCCCACGTCCGTTACTTTCATCTCTGACATTTCAGTAGCATCTATACCCATTTCTATAATGTATAAGGCACTTTCGCAACCATTATTTCATTTACTTGACAGGCAGGGCCTTATAGTCTTTAAGAACCTAGATCTGAAGCTAGAAGGACTATAAGCATCGTATCCCACCCCATAGCTTTGTTATAAAGAGTGAAGACTTCAGTATACATAAAGTACATAGAAGGGTGCCAGGCATGGAGTAGGTGCTTAGTAAATCTTTATTTATTTGCAAATGAGGAAACTGAAGGTAGACTTGTGCAGGGTCTCACAGTAAATGGCCAGAACACAATCCATCTTGTGTTACTTTTTTTTTTTTTTTTTTTTTTTTTTTTGCGGTATGCGGGCCTCTCACTGCCGTGGCCTCTCCCGCTGCGGAGCACAGGCTCCGGAAGCGCAGGCTCAGCGGCCATGGCTCACGGGCTCAGCGGCCATGGCTCACGGGCCCAGCCGGTCCGCGGCACGTGGGATCCTCCCAGACCGGGGCACGAACCCATGTCCCCTGCATCGGCAGGCGGACTCTCAACCACTGCACCTCCAGTGAAGCCCCAGAACACAATCCTAACTCAGGTTTTCTGCCTTCACTTCCAAACTTTCACGAATTTAATCTTTGCTTACTTTTCAAAGCCACTTTGAATGTAAAGCAGTAAAAGTGCCTGGAACCCAGTCAAATAGCAAGTATTTATTGACTGTTTACTGGTGAGTGCAGGATGTCGTGGGCGGTTGCAAACGGATGTTATTAACCACAACTGAACTTGCCTCTAAGCTGCTGGGATGACCTTGAAGGGTGGAGAGGGCAGAGCGGTAGCAGAGGGAGGGCAGCCTTGAATGGCAGGAGCTGGTCTGGGGCGATGGCACCAGCCGAGGCCTGCCTCCACCAGCCACAGAGCTTTCATAGAGGTGTTCCGATCGGAGAAACGCTCCTGAACAGGTTAATTAATCATTAATACACGAATATAACTTAGCAAACTTCTCCCTAACATCTCACTGAGACAAGGAAGGTGAATGGAGGAGGGGATTTTGGTTTCGTTTTGTTCCGTTTTGGTTTGGTTTGGTTTTATACAAGGAAGAAGCAGTCGGCTATCGGCTCCATGAGGGTTTTCAAGCCTCATGAAACCAGACCCCATTCATTCTAGGGAAAGGGAGGCAAGACATGGAAGAAAGGCACAGAACTAGAAATGGGCTTGTCTACTTCAAAAGTTTCCCTACAACCCTTCAAGCCCACAGGAATGCACGAGAAAACGGTATCTCTCCTATGGATGAGAGTGGCCACTCTTCTACGACACCCCTGCTCTCAGGCTAGCCATGTTCAAGTTCAACAGGCTTTTGTGGGCTAGCCTGGAAACCTAAATTTGTTTCTTTGACAAAATATGTTCATGGTTCTGAACACCTGGTGAATGAATTGGCTTTTGTTAATACATAATACAAAATAGAAGCCCTTTCCCTCTCGATTCTCCTCTACTGACCCTTCTTTTTCTGTGCCATCTCTCCCCTCTTTCACTGTTCTCACTATTGATGTTTTCTCATCTTTTTCTCCCTCCTTCCTTCTCTCCCTTCCTCTTCGCTCCGTCTGTCTGTTCTTATTTTCTTAATGCCTGAATTCCACAAAAACTTTCGGGTGACTTGCAGAAATGGAAACCAACATCGCAAAATGTAAGTAAGATGGCAAAATACAAGATCCAAATGATGTAAATGCAGCTTAGAAGGTTCTTCCACGGCTGCCTGGATTTGTTTTTTACACTCAGTGGCAGATATTCACAGCTGTCTTGCTGTGCTTCAGTGAGGTCCTTTTGCCTTAATTGATTATCTATTAAGAGTCAGTTCTGTTAGAGCAGGCATGTAAGCAAGTGGCTGTTAAAATGCCCAAGGCCAGCGCCAGCATGAGTAGGGAACAGCCATTTTGATTCTGAGAACATTCTTGAATCTAATTCAGTGGCCCTCAAAGTAACCCGTGTATAAAACAGCATTTGAAATAGCTTACAAACTAGGAAAATCAGGCTTAGAATATTTTAACAATTTATCACCCCAGACTGCAATATGGGAAGAGTGTTGCTGAGTTTGTTTCTTATCGAATGAATTGGTTTTTACTACCTGAAAAATTCACGTGATTCAAAATCAAAATATTATACAAAGGTACCCCTTGGGATGTCTTATTTTGAATGCATGTTTCCTATTCCTTCCTCTGTCACCTCCCAAAAGGAACCACTTTTAGTAGATTTTTATCAATGTGTTCCTATATGCAAATATAATAAAATTCAAAACTATATTTCCACTCCCTTCCCTTTTTTACAGCAAAAGTATGATACTACATACAATATTTTGCACCTTTTTTTCTTTCACTTAACATATTCTGGAGAGTTTTCCATGTCAGTACGTACATGTGAACTTACACACACACACACACACACACACACACACACACACCCCTGCATAATATTTCATTGTATGGATGCCTTTATTTCAACTTCCAACTCTGCCCATTTTGCTGAGAGCATACTGTGGGCTCTGATCTTCTTATGGGTCTCACCTGTGCCTTACAGTGCATCTAGGGACCAATCAGAACCCTGTGGTGTGACATTCAGAGACCGGAGACCAGGAAACACCCTTGTTACTGGGAGACTCACGGTTTGGTCTGAGGCCAGGCTCTCTGGATGTATCTTCCACAAGGTATTTCAGTTTAAAACTGTGAGTCAGAGTGGCTGGTGGCATCTAGGAAATTGTTTATTCAGAAAACGAGTATTGAGATATGAATTTATTGCATAAATCACCCTAATTTATATCTTTTTTCAGTATCAAGGTGAAGAATCATTTAAGAAGAAATAGTTCTGATGGGATACTAAAAATTCATCTAGTATTTATATGACTTCATCCTTCTTGTCAGTCTTGACCATTTTTTGGAGCTAAATTCTCTGTTCACTCTGAGATCCTTAATCCTCTATTTTTAATCATACTATTTGGGGTGGCTAAAAGAAATTAGTATAGTGAAGTACGTCGGTCTCTTAATTGGGTCTTTAAGTCACAAATATATTCCTGAAAATCTCCCTATATGTGTAATTATGGCAAATCAAAGGTCTATTTCCATAAAAAACTGACCTTTTTAAAGACAATACAAGATGGCTCCTTTTAGAATTAAAAAAATGCATGCTTTGCAACTTTGGATATTTAGTATATTAACTTTTTAGAAAACAGGGCACAGCGGTAGACTATTCCTACACTAAACATTTGCTATCTATAATGAGGTGAAATGTATGTATGCTTTTTCTCCTCTATGTAAAATATGTTTGTCTTTTAACTCTCTGAGTTTTTTTTATTATTATTATTCTAACTGCACAACCTGACATTTCTTTTACCCATTAAACTGGCTTCAACTGGTAATACCTCATCAAATTCAAAAGAAATCTGATCCCCGCACCAAAACCCAGATCTGAAAACAATTAATCTTAAGGTACGGTTCAAAATAAAAAGAAAGCTAATGTTTAATAAGTCCTTGACATAATGTGTTCCTTGAGTCAATGTTTGAGAGACTGAATGACAGGATGCTGTGTGAAAGCTTGTGGGGGGCTGGGGGGGAGGGAAGTGCATTCGATGAAATGTACTTGTGTTTTCTTAAATTATTTTTCTGCAGTTTATGGCGAACTTCCCAATATGACAGTAATTTGCTTGGCCTTGATTTTCTGATCTGTCTTAATTGTCAGCACTATGAATAACCAAACTCAGTTTCAGTGGTGGCTCCTAAGAGAGGAATTCCAAAATTAAAGCTCTGTAACTGCCCACTACAAAAATATTCCAGGGCTTCCCTGGTGGCGCAGTGGTTGAGAGTCCGCCTGCCGATGCAGGGGACGTGGGTTCGTGCCTGGGTCCGGGAAGATCCCACATGCCCCGGAGCGGCTCGGCCCATGAGCCATGGCCGCTGAGCCTGCGCGTCCAGAGCCTGTGCTCCGCAACGGGAGAGGCCACAACAGTGAGAGGCCCGCATACAGCAAAAAACAAACAAACAAACCCAAAAATATTCCAATAGCCTTTCCATCTGATATGAATTTGATAGGTTTCCTTTATGTCCGGTTTTTCCCTACCCAACGTTTTCTCTGTTGTTCAGGCAGATGCAGACAGTTTTCTCACTGCGACAGCCTCTCCGACTTAGATTTTCTATTTCCCTTGTGTTTGTGCCAATTAAAGCATGCCTCAGGCTGTGCTTATGACATATTTTCAGAAATTCATTGAGTAAGAGACGGTGACCGTCTCCCACACTGTTTTTCCTTAGTCTTCTTTCCTCACTGCTTTATAATCCTACCCTTTATCTTCTTTGAAGTCTGTGTGTTTGACATTTTTTGAAAAGATCTTTCATACATTTGGGTTATTTTAATGGGTAATTACATCAAGGGAGAAAGCTCCAAATCACTGACATGGAGTGACTTGTTCTAGAAACATTTCCTAAAACACGTGCCACTCCTCCTTAATAGACCTTTCTCTGCCATTTATTTTGTGCAAAAGTTCCTATTTGGGATCTGATGCAGTCTCCTTTCTCACAGACTTTAAAATAAAGATTTCAACTGGAGTAATAATTTATAGAAACAGAATCTAGTGAACATTTACTGATAAGCTATCACTATGAAGTTGGATTTTCTTCTGATCTTTGGTAGAAGCCATGTGCATATTTACATTGTTAGGATTGTGCATGTATCCTTTTATATCTGCTTTTCTTTTTCATAATGTGATTTTTCATGTACACATGTCACTGCATTTTCTAGCTTGGGATAAAAAATATTTAATCTTTTGGTCAGAACTTTGATATATCTTCTCCAAAATGAATTATTGTGTCAAAGAATACAAACAATCTAATAGCTTCCTGGAGTGCTTTTGCTACAAGTAACAGAAAATTTTATCTCAGTTGGCTTAAGTAATAGGGAGGCGATATAATTGCCCACAATAAGAAATCCAGTTGTGGGCCTGCCTGGAGTGATTTAATTTCACAGCACGATGACATCCTCAAGGGCTCAGCTTACTTCCATGTTTCTGTTCTTCCATCCTGAGGGGGTCATCTCTGTCATCTACCTGCTGTTCTCATGGTCACAAAAGGGCTGCCACAGTCTAGGCATCACCAGCCCTCATACATCTGACAGTGTTCAATGGAAGAAGAGAGGGAAGTTTCTTTCAACTGTGTCTCTTTTAAAGAGCAAGGAAATATTTCCCAAAGATCCCTATCAGGCTTCTGTTTCATTGTTCATTCCATATTTTTTTGGCAAGTGCCTTTCCTACACCAGTCACTGGCAAGGAGCATAGGATGTCTATGATTGATTTAGTGAAATACAGGGCCATGTGGAGGACAGCAGCTTACCTGGACTGGATGTGCTCTGTTCTACAGGGGAAGAATAGTTTCTGTTACACTTCCCTTATGCGTATTTTAGATTAGAATACCACTTTACAGCAGCAACCTGCAAAGTCTAAGTGTGCTCATTCCTGGATAAAGCCAAGTTTCTATCACTTTCACTTATTATCATAAATCTGAAAGGTGGTTATATAATAAATATAGTTTTAATGTCTGTTTCTTGAATGATAACCAATGGATATGCAGTCTCTAGGATGAGTTGGTCTGTTTTCATTTTCTTCAGTGTTTCATGTCTATTGAATTTGAAAACCCCAACCCAATCAATTTTTTTTCTTTTTATGTATTTTTATTTCTAAACGTTCTTTTCCTTTGTTTTAGAATAGATATTTATTGGAATATAATTGCTTCACAATACTGTGTTAGTTTCTGTTGTACTCCAAAGTGAATCAGCCAGATGAATGGATAAAGAAGATGTGGCACATATATACAATGGAATATTACTCAGCCATAAAAAGGAACAAAATTGAGTTATTTGTAGGGAGGTGGATGGACCTAGAGTCTGTCATAGAGTGAAGTAAGTCAGAAAGAGAAAAACAAATACCATATGCTAACACATATATATGGAATCTAAAAAACAAATGCTACCAATCATTTTATATAGTAATTGGTCAAGGGCATTTGCCACCACTTATGATCCCTATATGATTTTTGAGTCAGAGACCGTATCTACTAAGTAACCCTATATTGCTAAAGTCTTCCTTATAAGGTGTTAAAGTTTAAAAAGAGGAAGAAGAAAAAAATAGGAAAAAGAAAAGGATGAAAAAGTGTGTTGGGGGGCATTTCATTGCCAAAGCTAGGTACTTTGGGATCGAAGGATAGATGAGTCTGGAGCGAAAAGGACACCTCTTTGCAAAGTGCCAGGTGGCTCTCTCTTAGCGGACTCTCCCTTTATCCAAACCTCAGGTCGTGCCATCCTGTCATCCTGGCCCACAGTGATGGAAAGGCAAGCAGCAGGGACCATCTACTGCAGCTTGTCATAAATATTCTCCAACCCCAGAGGGTTGCTGCAGTGAGTTTCTCGCTTTTCCTCTCTAGTTGCACTCAGGGCTACTCAGAAGGCCCTCTCCCTTGTGGGCCAGCAGGTAAGTAAGTCTTGTTTCATGTCATTACTCTTTGTAATTCTGCCCCCGCAGTTGCATTTGCCTTGAATACTCACATCCTTCAGAGCAGAGGACCCTAACCAAAACAACAACAGCTTTTTCTGTAGTATTTACCACTCCAAATAGGTTATTTTCAATACGTTATTCAAGTAAGAGACCCTTCGCAGGGGTGTTTACTCCTATCAGAGATGACAGATGAGGAGACAGAGAGCTCTATCCTGCCCCAATCTCAGCTGCTGAATGGACATTGGCCCAGAGAAACCCTGCAAGCTTCTCCTAGCTAGACTCGGTCCATCCTTTCTTGTTCCATCGAAGTTGTTAAGTTGCCGGAGCTGGCTGCCTCCTTCACCCCTGGCCATGTGGGTGCATAGATCATATTTTAATCTGTCTCCAAAGTCTATCCTGCCCCAATCTCAGCTGCTGAATGGACATTGGCCCAGAGAAACCCTGCAAGCTTCTCCTAGCTAGACTCGGTCCATCCTTTCTTGTTCCATCGAAGTTGTAAGTTGCCGGAGCTGGCTTCCTCCTTCACCCCTGGCCATGTGGGTGCATAGATCATATTTTAATCTGTCTCCAAAAATCCCCACCCTAATCTAAATGCTGAACTGCCACTTCCATTAAGAATTGTTTCCCTGCACATCCACCGAAGGGGGGAAATTTGGTTACTTCCTAAATTCTTCTTACACCAGGATGATATAAGAACTTAGGGAGAGGGCTTCCCTGGTGGCGCAGTGGTTGAGAGTCCGCCTGCCGATGCGGGGGACACGGGTTCGTGCCCCGGTCTGGGAGGATCCCACATGCCGCGGAGCGGCTGGGCCCGTGAGCCACCGCCGCTGAGCCTGTGCGTCCGGAGCGGCTGGGCCCGTGAGCCATGGCCGCTGAGCCTGCGCGTCCGGAGCCTGTGCTCCGCAACGGGAGAGGCCATAACAGTGAGAGGCCCGCGCACCGCAAAAAAAAAAAAAAAAAAGAGAATTTAGGGAGAAACAAACTCCTCATGCATACTGCTGCTGAACTCGTTTCCTTATGGTTTGGCTGAAAGAAGTTCATTCAGAGATGCAGCGGGTTGCCCCTCTGTGTGTGGACACCGGTGGATGGCCCGGTGCACAGACTTATTTCTTTGTGGTGTTGTTAAAGCACTTCTCATAAGCGACCCCACAGTGACCCCGATCTAAAGATGGGTCACGGGGAAAGTCCAGAACCAGATCTGCAGACCTTTAGTTGTCCAAGCTGCAAGAGCTACCTTTAAAATGGCCCTCCAAATTTAACCCTCCATCAAAGCAAAAGTAAAGAGAGCTGGTCAATTAGGACAAAGGCAGCTTCCCTTTACGCCAAGAGGCATCAGCAAGGCTACACGTCATTTGGGTGTGGGACATTGCCAGAACTATATCAGAGACATAGAGCCAGTGACATTGCCAGAAACTGGCCCATTTTTCAGAACACCTTGCCTTTTTGTTCACGTGTGATCAGCAGGTGCGTAGAATCCTGTAATTCTGCAGTAATATTTTTACTCTTGGAGAAAAAATGAGAAGATGATGTTGAGAGGCTTTCTATTTTCCAAATTTCTTCTCAGGGCTGAGTAACCTGTTTTCCATGAATGTAGGCCTTTATCTTGTCTAGTGGGAACTTCCTCTAGATTAAGGCCCAGGGGTACGGGCTACCTGAGGGCAGTTCCTCCTTCTCTACCGTTCTAACTGCAGTGGGGAAGGGGGGAGTACCAGGCTCGGAGGGAAACATCCCTGCATCCCTGGTTGAGAAAAAAGCCAGCATTAAAAAAAAATTGTTTTAAATTGAAGTATAGTTAATTTATAATGTATTAGTTTCAAGTGTACAGCAGAGTGATTCAGTTATGCATGTATATAGCTATTCTTTTTCATATTCTTTTCCATTATCTGTTATTACAAGATATTGAGTAGAGTTCCCTGTGCTATAGAGTAGGTCCTTGTTGTTTACCTATTTAATACATAGTAGTGTATATATGTTAGTCCCAAACTCCTAATTTATTCTTCTCTCCCCTCCCCGCCCTTTTTCTTTCAGTAACCGTACGTTTGTTCTCTGTGCCTGTGAGTCTATTTCTGTTTTGTAAATAAGTTTATTTGTATCATTTTTTAATATTCAGTGATATCATATGATACTCATCTTTCTCTGTCTGACTTACTTGACTTAGTATGATAATCTCTAGGTCCATCCATATTGCTGCAGATGACATTATTTCATCCTTTTCCTTTTGTAAGCCAGGATATATTTTAAACGCTGCCTTTTGATAACCTTCTCTCTATGTTTCATGATTTTGCTTTCTCCTCTAACAGCTTTTCATTATAGTGCTAACCATAACCATATTTATTTAAAATTATGAATGAAAAGGTGTCACTTTGTAGGATTCTCAGAAGTAGCAGCTGCCACCCCTAGTAGTGGGTTTAGTCCAACCCAAATCCTTTTTAGCTCACATCTCGAAGAAGACACTGAGGATGGCTTGAATCATATAGGTGGTGACCACTGAAAAACAGCAAATGACTGGAAGGTTTACCCATACCAGGCTCTGAGAGGCACCAGGATGTGAATGGCCTAGAAACATAAATGAAGAGACGGCTCAGTTGGGACCTAATCGCAGCCTAGAATATACCTTGTTTCGTAGAGGAAAAAATAGACACGTTTGACTCCAGAAGGCTGAACTGTGGCCAGTAGTTGCACAGGGTTAAATTTTAGCTCAATATCAAGAAATACATTCTGACATGAAACTTGCTAAAGATGGAATGAGCTGTGTATTCGTTTCCGAAGGCTGCTGTAACAAAATACCACAAACTGGGTGGCTTAAAACAACCCTGTTTTTTTCCTGGGTTGAAGTGTATTCTCTCATGGTGCTGGAGGCTAGAAGTCCAAAGTCAAGGTGTTGTCAAGGCTCTCCCTGATGTCTTTAGGGGTAGATCCTTCCCGCCTCTCCCAGCTTCTGGTGGCCCCAGGCATTCCTCAGTTTGTGGCTGCATCACTCTAGTCTCTGTCTCCATCTTCACGTGGCCTTCTTCTCTGTGTCTCTGTCTCTTTTCTTTCTTTTTAAAAAAAATTTATTTAATTAATTAATTTATTTATTTTGGCTGTGTTGGGTCTTCGTTGCTACACACGGGCTTTTCTCTAGTTGCAGCGAGCTGGGGCTACTCTTTGTTGCAGTGCATGGGCTTCTCATTGCGGTAGCTTCTCTTGTTGCAGAGCATGGACTCTAGGCACAAGGGCTTCAGTAGTTGTGGCACGCAGGCTCAGTAGTTGTGGCTCGCGGACTCTAGAGCTCAGGCTCAGTAGTTGTGGCACACGGGCTTAGTTGCTCTGCGGCATGTGGGACCTTCCCGGACCAGGGCTCAAACCCGTGTCCCCTGCACTGGCAGGCGGATTCTTAACCACCGCGCCACCAGGGAAGCCCACGTCTCTTTTCTTGTAAGGACGTCAGTCACATTGGATTAGGGCCCAGCCCAATGACTCATCCTAACTTGGTTATGTCTTCAAAGGCCCTATTTCATATATAAGGTCATATTGGGACATGCTGGGGGTTAAGACTTCAACATATTTTGGAGAGAGCACAGTCCAACCCATAACAAGCTAGCTCGGTGGGAGTAAGTTCTTTATCCCTGGAAGTGTGCAGATAGAATCAGAGCGAGTTGTTTTTCAAGATGCTTAGGGAGATTTCAGCACTGAATAGAGAACAGGACTAGATGGCTTCTAGTATCTTCTTCCAACCCTGGCATTTCCTAATTCTACCAGTCCTGTCGTAAAGTGCTGTACAAAGTCCGGGGACCACCTTGGTCTGGTCTTGGTGAAAGGTCACATGCACAGAGACCCAGTCCAGCTTCCAAATATCATTCAAAAGGATTCCAGTCTTTACTTTTAATTCTCGAAGAACATCAGTAGCGATCCCTTTTTCCATCCCCTGCAGCTGCTTCTCTCTGAGTCTCTGTTTTAGTCAGCACTCTTTGAGTCGTACATGACAGAATCTTACTTCAAAGTAGTTTCCAAGAAAAGATTCTATTTTCTCAAAAATCACAAAGTCCAGGAGTCGTTCTTTTGACTTGGACTCCATTTCTCAGCTTTGCTTTCCTCTCTGCTGGCTTCGTTTTCTGGAAAGCTTTTTCCATATATGGCCACCCATACCGCCAAGCTGAATCTTAGCAGTTTAGCAAACTCATTGGGAAAGGTCCTCCTTTCCAGCATTCTAAGGGGAGTCCCAGGGCTGTCTCTCATTGGGCCGACCCTGTCCCCTTGCATTTGTCACATGCTCATCCTAAACTCATCATCGGGACTCTGCTCACCTCCTGAAGAAGGAAGCTGAGGAATGGAGGTAGCCCCATCGGAGTCACACAGTCTAGGAATGGAGGACGATAGCATCCCCAAAGGGAAATTGGGGTGCTATTAACATAATAAGAGGGAATCAGTGTTGGAGAGGACAAAACAACAATGTCCACTATGATTCCTTCATTCCCTCCCTCAAACCACTGGTATCTTTTGATAGATGATAGATAGGTAGATAGATAGATATTGGGAAAATAAGTAGGAAGAGACAAGCTGGAGAGGCAGGAAAAAAAGGGAAGTGAAAACCAAAAGACATGCTAAGCTGCCTAGATTTTACCTGTCTATCCATCTATCCATCCATCTATCCATCCATCCATCTATCTATTCATATATCTATCTATCCATCATCATCCATCCATCCATTTTTCTATTCTATCTATCTATCTATCTATCTACCTATCTAAAATCTAGGCAGCTTAACATGTCTTTTGGTTTTCCTTTCCCTTTTCCTCATGCCTCTCCAGCTTGTCTCTTCCTACTTATTTCCCCAATTCCGAATTATAAATGCCCAGCTACTGAGCTGGCAAATACTGATCTCTCCTTTAAGGGCAAGAAAGGAAGAGAAATGGAGCCAGCCAACACTGGATTCCTTGTAGCAGCGGAGGGGAGGGGAGAAGGGAGGAACTCACACTAATAATTATGTCCCCACCATATATCAAATCACCAGAGTGAGCCTGTGTCATTTTGAGTTGTGGATACTTAAAAAATTTGCATCTGTGTCCAGGAAAGCAGTAGATAAATTTGCCCATGAGAGTGAAAGGAGACTTTGGGATACAAATACTCTGATGCAGCGTTATGGATGCCTCCCAAAAGTCTGGTCAAACAGTTATCTGTGTTTTAGCTTCCAGACTTCTGTAGTGGATCAAGCCAAACTCCCAAATGGGTTTTTAAACTTGAGAAACATCAGGCTTGTTTGTTTCCAGCCACACAAGCACTCTTGAATTGA
Source organism: Physeter macrocephalus (assembly GCF_002837175.3). Lineage (NCBI taxonomy): Eukaryota > Metazoa > Chordata > Mammalia > Artiodactyla > Physeteridae > Physeter > Physeter macrocephalus. The sequence continues at coordinate 14,863,284 of NC_041222.1, read as the reverse complement.
AAACAGCACCGGCTTATAAAAAAAAAACAATATAAAAATTAATTGAGAGCTCTTCCTTCGGCCTTTAGCACATTCAGCCCTGTGGCAGTTCAGACTCAAACTCTTTTAAAGAAACCACAACCCTCACACACACACATGCACAAGGAGCCTGCTAAGAGCATTTAACGTCCTAGCCAAGGGCTTTGGCCGTGTCTCTGGAATCCATCCTGACTGCCTCCTGCTTCCCCATCCTTCATCACAGGTCTTGCTCTTCCTGGCTCTCTGATCCCAAGCCGTGCCGTGGACCCGGTTCTCGGAGTTGCCCACTGTCCCACACCCATCACCTGCGAATCAGGGGCTCTCCTGGTTCGTGCCCTGACCCTCTGTTACCCAAGTGGATTCATCTGCCAGGGCTGCCTAAACAGCAGAAATGTATTCTCTCACAGTTCTGGAAGCTAGAAGTCCAAGATCAAGGTGTCAGCAGGTTGGGTTTCTTCTGAGACCTCTCTGCTTGGCTTGCAGGGACTATCCTCTCTCTGTGCGCCCATGATGTCTCTCTCTGGGTCCAAATACCCTCTTCTTAGAAGAACACCAGTCAGATTGGATTAGGGCCCACTCAGACAGCCTCATTTTCACTTAATCTCTTTAAAGACCCTAACTCCAAATATACAATCACATTCTAAGGAACTAGGGCTTAGGGCTTCAACATAGTGAATTTGGGGGAACACAGTTCAGCCCATAACACCAGACTAGCTGACTCCCCACCTGCAGGCCCACAGATCTGCTAAAATGCCATTTCTACAGAAATTCCCATGTAGGTAAAGTAATTTCTAGTTAAGAGCTATGATAATCTGGGGGGCAAGGGAGGGCCCAAATCATCACTGGTATTTGTAGAAAACATAAAGTTAACTGAGCAAGCCAGCAGGAGTGATAATTATGACCCCAGCCATATAAAGACTTTGGAAGCCTTGATTTAGATCTGGGTATCTGCTATGTCTCCTGGCAACACTTCTCTTAGCCACAATCTGCACTGCTGTATATTCCTAGAAGCCATTTATTTAAAAGGGAAGCCATTTTGGCATCACAGAATAAAAACAAGGGAAGCCATTGTGGCATCACAGAATAAAAACAATAATAGTAATAACTAATGTATATTGAGCGCTTGCTCTCCTCCTGGCAGTGAGCTGAGGAGTTCCATGTATCAGCTCATTCAATCCACAGCAAAACCCTATGAGGTTTTGGGACTTCCCTGGTGACCCAGTGGTTAGGACTCTGCACTTCCAACGCAAAGAGCATGGGTTTGACCCCTTGTCGGGGAACTAAGATCCCACATGCTGTGCAGCCAAAAAACAACAACAACAAAAAATATAACAAAACAAAACAAAAAACCCTGTGAGGTCAAGAGAACTAAGGCTTAGAGTGCTGCAATAGCTTGCCATGGTCATGTGGTTCTCCTGACAGTTCAGTAATAAGTTACTAACCAGCTTTGGCCAAGTCAATTTTTTCAACTGATGGTTTAAATTCAATCTACTTCAAAAAAATCTTCGAAAAAAATCTGAAGGACCCACTGTGTAGCACAGGGAACTATATTCAAAATCTTGTAATAACCTGTAATGGAAAATAATCCGAAAAAGAATAACTCTGTGTGTGTGTGTGTGTGTGTGTGTGTGTGTGCACTCCTGAGCGTAACTGAATCAATTTGCTGTATACCTGAAACTAACACAACATTGTAAATCAACTAGACATCAATTAAAAAAAAAAGAATTTGAAATGGGATTAGTTCACAACTTTTCTCAGCCTCCTCATGAGGGACACTGTGGGAATTAAACCAGATTGGATGGCAAACTCAGATGCCATTAAGGGCCAGACAGATAACATTAGTGAGTGATGTCAACCCACAAATAAAACAATAGAGAGTGGTGGAGACTGAGGCCTCAGAGTAGGTGAATCTCATGTATAAAAGTAGCTATCAATACATAGATCTCGACAGTTGCTACCATGTAGCGTGGTGACTGCTGGGCCTAGTTTTGCCCAATCTTCTCATTTTTTTCAAGAGAAACTAGATATTTGTTTGGATGTTCACGTAAATTCTCATGAATTTTAAATCTTGGCAACTAAATCATTTAAAGCAACAGCAGAGCCTTGCAGACTCGACAAAGCATGCCTACAAGCTAGAAGGGCCACTATTTGTAACTTCTGGACTGATGATGACCCTAAGAACCTTTCTGAACTTTCCAGAGGCTTTTCTAAAAATATTCTCGCCTATATACTTCTACTTGATTCAGGTGGGTTTTCTGAATGGCTGAGTGAGCTCCCAGGGGGTCACCTGACACCACCACGGCTCCTCAGCCCCGCCCTAAAGGAAGAAGAGGAGGCACTGGCAGGATGCCTAGAACTCAGGGCGGAAATACAACATCCTGGCCTCGCAGCCAGAGGAGGCCCCATACAGTGAGGGAACAGAGTGATGCTGGAAATCAGATTGCCCAGAGAAAACCTCCTCCCAGACGACCAGCTTCCTGAGGGCCTGGACTGGGTCTTCCCATATGGGTCTCCCCAGCCCAAGCACAGTGCCTGGCACAGAGTGGAAATGCAAGGAAGGAGGTCAAGGTTGGGAGGGATGGAACCACAGTTACATTTCTGAAAAATAATAGTGGTGATGATACGGAAGGCAGATCTGAGTTGGGAGACCTCTGGAAGCCTGAACTGGTGCAGTGGCAGTGAGGCTGGGGAGGGGGCGTCAGGTGGGAAAGCTTGGCAGAGCCCAGCTTCTTCATGTCCCCCAGGGCCACGCTCTCCACGGTGCCTTCGGTCCATGGCACCCTTTTCACAGCCAAGAGAGGGAAAGTCACAGCATGCCAGCTGGGTGATTGACCCTCCAAAGAGCCCAACGACCCTAAATATGTCCATGTCACTACCTGCTGTTTTAGTCATTAATAGGTCAATGCATCTCCCTTGCATGGGAACTGGATCCAAGATGGTGGCTTGGATTTTAATTTAATTGTTTTCACTCTCTTGCCAGTTTTATTTATTTTTTTTTAAATTTTATTGAAGTATAGTTGATTTCCAATGTTGTGTTATTTAATTATTTAATTTTATATCACATGTTTAGGGGCTAAATATCAAATATCTTTCCAGCCTAGTAAAATCAGGCTGGCAAATCTAATAATCGGGATGCTGTGGAGACTATAACAGAATCCTTTATTGGACATGGAGGGGGAGCCCCCCGAATGGTAATATCTGCAGATTAACTTGAGAGTAAACCAGGCTTTAAGCTGTTAGTTCTCTAACCTCTGAGTAGGGACCCTTGAGTTTGCTGCAAGGAGCATGGCTGCCTAAAAAGGCTTTAATTTCTGAGGACTGGCTCGGGCCGGCCAAAACAAACCATTTTCAAAATTGGCTTGGGCCTCCAGGGTCTTCTAAAACTCATTTTCCACACAACCGTGATCCTTTTTTGCTCTCATTTTCGTGCATTTGGAATCTGCCTCCCTCTTCATATACAGAAGGCTGCTTAAAATGCACCTTGGAGAATCGAGCAGGAGATGAAACACCCAGTTTCCCATCTACTCTCAGATGCTGTGACCGAGAAAGGCTCTTTTCTTCTTAAAGGGAGGTCCAAGACTCCCGCGCGTACAGCAGATGGTAACTGAAAAGTTGTTACAGCTTCACACCCAGATGCACCCATGATGGGTGTGTGCATGGGTGATGCACTTGCACATATGTGGGTCTGCAGGTGCGCACACAAGCATGCACACAGGTGTCTGTGTGTGGAAGTGTACATGTGTGTACATAAAACTGTATGCATGTAGCGCGCAGGTACGTGTGTATACCTATTGTCTCAATCTCAAGAGGGGTGTTCCTTCTTGCCTTTGAATTGCGGGTACCTTAGTGAGCAGAAGTGATTAGCAATAGCCTAAGGTAGCGTGAGCTTTATCCACATCCCAAATCTGCTCCTTATTTTTGTGTTCTTTGGCAAATTACTTACCTCTCTAAGCTTCGTTTTTGCTGTCTAGAAAATGAAGATTAAAAATAGGGCCCAGGGCTTCCCTGGTGGCGCAGTGGTTGCGCGTCCGCCTGCTGTTGCAGGGGACCCGGGTTCGCGCCCCGGTCTGGGAAGATCCCACATGCCGCGGAGCGGCTGGGCCCGTGAGCCGTGGCCGCTGGGCCTGCGCGTCCGGAGCCTGTGCTCCGCAACGGGAGAGGCCACAGCAGAGGCCGGGTTCGCGCCCCGGTCCGGGAGGATCCCGCGTGCCGCGGAGCGGCTGGGCCCGTGAGCCGTGGCCGCTGGGCCTGCGCGTCCGGAGCCTGTGCTCCGCAACGGGAGAGGCCACAGCAGAGGGAGGCCCGCATACCACAAAAAAAAAAAAATAAATAAATAAATAAAATAAAAATAGGGCCTACTTCATGTGGGGTTTTTGACTGTTGGTGAGATAATATATGTTAAATATAGCACAACGAAGAGCACGTAACAAGAACTTAAGAAATAATAGCTGCTACTGTTATTGTTGTTATTGTTGTTGTTGTTGTTACTCCTTCCTACCCCATGCTCACAGGGAGAAAGTCAGCAAACTATTTTCCAGCCCAGGGTGCTATAAGTTTCCACTTCTCTGCATGCTTGCCTCTGAGAGCACCCAAAGTTTGTTGCAGGCTTTTTGTGGGGTGTCTAAACCCAAGGTGGAGCTCATAGGTACTAGGTGCTTTCATAGTCTTAATCCTCATCCATCTTGCTAAGGTTCTGCTGCATAGCTCAGCCTCTGCAGAACTAGATTGTCGTGGGATCTCACAGGACTGTGCCTTGCAGCTCTTCCTGTGTGAAAGGAGAACTGCCCCATCCTTGCTGCCACAGAGACGTCCTATAAACCCCTAGTAAACATTTGCTGAATTGCACTGGGTTGGGTTCAGTGCCAGCCAGTGGCTCTATATCTCTCCGGGGACCCCACCACAAAGCCTTTATTTGATCTGCTCTTTGTGAGCTCAGAAACCATCTTGAATGGGAACCTCCAGGAAGCAAACTTCCCCTCAGCAAATCTTGTTTATTTTCAATTTGTCCTCAAGCTTCCTGTCCCCCTATCTCTGAAAACAAAAGAAATACAATCTTTGGGATGGTCGTTAAGCTCTTCTGGGTGGCAGTAAATTGTACTGGTTAGGCAGATAGCCTCTGAAGTCAGAGTGCTTGGATTAAATCTTGGTTCCATCACTTGCTAGTTCGGTTTTAAGTTTTCTAAGCCTCAGTTTTCTCCTCTGTAAAGTGGGGATAATATTGTACCTGCCTCATGTACCTGTATTGTATGAGGATTGAATGAGATGATACCCATGAAGACCTAGTCCTTGATCCATAGCACATCCTCAGTACAGTTTAGCTGTCATGATTGGTATTGTTTTGGCCATGTTGGTGGGGAGAGCAATGGAGTGGAGAGGACATGGGCACACTGGGCAAGACACTGAGGTTTTATTTTTGTGCATCTTTGAGCTCCCTAAACATCTGCCCTGAGAGGCACCTGGGAAAACTTCCCTTATTCAGGGAAGTGTAGGTGGGGGAGGGGGTCCAACGGCCTCAGGGTTGAGGAAATGGATTATTTCCAGTTATGGAAATAATGGATTATTTCGAGTTATTTCCAATAACTCGTCCAAATGGTGGACTTTTCTTTTTCCCCGATGAGCTCTCCTCAGGAAAATGAGCCAAGAGAGGGAGAAGTGCCCCTGCCACCATTGCTTCTCGAGGCCCCAAGGCCTGGTCTTTACAGCTATCCCAGGGAAGAGAAAGCTGGGGCTCAGAGGCAAGGATGAGCCACCACCTGGAGTGGGGTGAGCTGGGGTGGGGTCACATCCTGCCCTACGCCTCCAAGCGCCTGGGTGGGGCTTCCCATCCAGAGGAAGCAAGTCCCATCAGCTAGTCCTTGGGTGGGGTTTCCCAAAGCCAAGCGTTTAGAGGCAAATCATTGTTCTGAAATTCCGCTAGGTTTTAATGACCACCATGCTGAGAACTCCTCCAAGAACAAAGTGAGATTGTTCAAACCCAAAGGGAGCGAAAGGCGATTAAAAGGAAGAGAAGTATCTAGCCAAGTCTTAATTCCAAGACTTGGATGAGGAAGAGAGTTTAGACGCAGGGGGACCCAGGCCCTAACCCCTTTCTTTTCATTGTGATCAATGAAATTTTCACAATGGGTCTATCTTTTGTCTGTAAAATGGGGTTGATATAATTTGGGCCCCAGGAAGAACGCTCGCTAGGAAATCAGGCAATCTCGTCTCTGTCAGACCCAGCTTAGCAGCTACTTTCTGTGGGCCCTTGACACATGCTTTTGCATCTCAGGCCCTTGGTTTTCTCACTGAAACATGAAAGCCTGGGCTCCAGACTTCCTTGTACTTCTGTGGCTGTTTCTAGGTCAATGCACCGATGAGGGCTGAGACAGAGATGTGATGAAGCAGGGAATAGCCAGGATGGGCAAGAAGGTTGGAAGCACCTGAGAATCTCCACCAAGGTGCCAGTAAACAAAAGGTCCACTCCCAGCCACGGCCCCTCCGCTGTGTCCTCTGTTCTTGCCTTTAGCCAGGCTATGTAGGGCATCATCTGGGATCTTTTCTCCCCAACCTGTCTGTGGCTCAGCTCTTCTTAAGATGGTCCATTCCAGCTGCCCAAGCAGCATGACCTTGTGAGGTGGTGAGAAAGGTGACCAGGAAATGGCCATGTGAAGGCTGAGGAGCTCTCATCAGATGACAGAGCCTTCTGTCCTGATAAGAAAGAAGCATAGGCAGCCTCAAGGCCCCTTCCAACTCCAATTCAGTTAGGGAAATATTTAAGGATCCCCCATGATGTGCCAGCCCTCACTGTGCTGACTGAGGACTGAAGTAGCCATGGGGGTGTGGCCAGTGAAGGGACAGCCCCGCCTTCAAGGTACACAGGGTCTCACCACCCAGATGTTTTATGTCCGGTGACTGCACCTCCAGTAGTTTGATGGCAAGTGTCTAGAGCCACCGGGTCTTGCCTGGCTCTGGGGGAAAGAACCAATCACAGTCTGTTTCTTCAGCATCTGGAGTGAATCAGCTCAAAGGTGGGACTGTTACTGTTAGCAGCCCAGGCCCTTGGACTCTTTCATCGATAGAAATTGATTAGAGGCCAGATGAGAATCGCAGGTGAGGCTTTATTGGGACGCATGCTGCACGAGGGAGTGAAAACAAGAAACAGGTGCCTTTGCTCGCTCCCCGAGAGGAGGTGCTTGGGTCCTTACATAGGGTAACAACAGGGGCAGGTCCGTGGGTTGGGCAGGAGGGGCGGCTTAGGTGGTCTGCCCACCCCCGTGGTGGTGCTGTATGCAGGGATCACGCACAGTACCCTGTGTTTGCTCCAGGCGCCTCAGAAATGGCTGTTGGTCTGTGGCCTTTCTGTATCTTATTGTTCGTAATCACCCCAACTGCACGTGCGTGCAGTTATTTTTCGTTGCTTATCGTTTCTTTGTATTCTGTTGCTGGAGGAGACGTCTGTCCGGGTGCGAGCACTCTGGTTAGGGTCCCAGGTCCCAGCCTATCTCATAACCAGCGCCTTTGTGTTTCTCTCTTCTCCTTTGAGCACTCTCTGCTCTTACCCAGGCCCCACTCTGAAGCTCCTACCCCTCGAACCTGGCTGCCTCAAACTAACGCTGCTCATGTAACAGCCACTGGGGGAGACTAACTGGGTATCAGGCCCACTCCCTGCCCACAGGTGCTTACAAGCTGGTTGATAAGGGCCCTGTAGGCAGCATGGACGAGCAAATGCTGTCAGACAGACACACTTAAGGGCTTTCCCTGCTCAGGCCCAATAAGTGGGGCTAATGATCAGGGCTGAGTTCACAGCGGAGGGAGGAGGTGGAAACGTCACTCTAGGGCGAAGACACCATCACCCTAAGGAACTGGCGCCGGAAGGCAGGGCTGAGTCCTGGCATCATCTGTGAATTTAACTTCTATGAATTCGACTGTGTATTTCTAAGTAAAATAATGAGAGGAAGAAGAAAAATAGAAATTTTAAAACTGTCAGGGATCCTGCCTACTATTCCAATCTGTGTGCACATCCTCTTGTGACAGACCCTACTGGTGCTTGTCTGACAGCCATCAACCTGTCCCCTTCTTTTTTGCCTGCCGAGATCTTGTTTTGTTCCTCTGTTTATCCTCCAGGTGGCCATGTGCTCAGAGAAGGCTGAGACCCTCACCGACCCGGAGGGTAAATCTTGATTAATTAGCTCCAAGCCAATATTGATAATTCCATTCCCTTTTTCCATGATTGGGTTAGGAATAGACTTATGCTCTGTTTCTGACCAGTGAGACTTTGGGGGTCGGCTTGGGTGTGTGAGGAGGCTGCTTTAGTGGAAGGCATATTAACTCCTCCCTTCTTGTGCTTCTGGATGTTTTCGTGACACATGGAACCTGCTGTGTCCATCTTGGGACCCCAGAGGAAAGTCAAGAGCATTGCAAAGAGGTTAAACTAAGGCCGTGAGGCCATGGAGCCATTGAATTAACCACCTCTGGTACCAAACTACCTTGGGACTTCTTGTGACATGAGCCAGTCTATCCTCTGTTGTTTAAGCCTTTATGAAATAGGCTTTTGATTACCTTTGGCTAAAAGCACTCTCAATCATACACCCCAGTGGGAGGATGACAAGGGAGGTATTCATCTGCTCTTCCTGCCGTCAGTCTCAGCTCCTTCTCTCTCTCATATTCTGAGCATCTTCAAACACAGAGAAATTCTAGTTTCAAGATCTGTATTTTTTTGTACAACATGATCTTTGGTACAAGCCAAGAGCATCATCTGGTACTTAACAGGAGAAATGGTCTGTTCCAAAGCTGGAACAAAAGTGGCTCTGTTGGGCTTTCTGAAGCACGGTGCTAATTGGACAATATGGGAGATTTGAGGAATTTTCAAGGGCAGTTTTTTTTTTTTTTTACATGTATCCATACACACATTTAATTTTTATTTTTATTATTTATTTATTTATTTGTGGCTGTGTTGGGTCTTTGTTGCTGCACGTGGGCTTCTCATTGTGGTGGCTTCTCTTGTTGTGGAGCACGGGCTCTAGGCACATGGGCTTCAGTAGTTGCGGCACGCAGGCTTCAGTAGTTGTGGCTCGTGGGCTTAGTTTCTCCACGGCATGTGGGATCTTCCCAGACCAGAGCTCGAACCCGTGTCCCCTACATTGGCAGGCAGATTCGTAACCACTGCGCCACCAGGGAAGTCCCTAATTTTTAAATGTAAGTCATCTCATGTGTTTATTCTGGTATTTCCAATTCAAATACATGGCTTTACTGAACTTTTTCTGTATTACATCTGTATCTTTTTCTACACTGAGAATCTTGGTTCCCATAAGCACATGATATGACAGAGCTGGAATATCTCAAGGGCAGTTTTGATCATGCAGGTTTGTGCCTTTTGTCTTTAGAACCTAAATCCTTCATGAGATGCAACCGACCTGTGCATTAAGCACTGGGGCACAGTGGAATCAGAGAGTGGCCCCCAAGGAAATAGAAAGTATGGGCGATTAGAACCTGGTTGAGGAGACGCTATTTAAATGGTAGAATATTTAGAGGATAGATACAGATTTGTCCGAAGAACTCTGTAATGGGAACTGGAGGTTGATGGGGATGGCGGGTCTGGAAGGGCTCCTTCCTTTCCTAAGGCTGGGGGCTATGTTATGCTACTGTAATAAACAGCCCCAATCCTTTGGCTTAAAATAATAAAGGTTTAGTTCTCATTCATGTTACATGGCCATTGTGGGCTGGCTGTGTCTGTGCTTTGTGTTACCCTCTCGGCTGGGCCTTAGGCCAATAGAATCGCCACTGTCTAGAACATTGCCATTCACCGTGGTGGGAGGGGAAGGGTACTCTGGAGGGTCGTGCATCAGCAGTTAAATGCTCCGGCCAGAAGTGATCAATGCTACTGCTGCCCAACACTTATCAGCCAGAGCTAGTCACATGACCTCCCCAAGTCTAAGGGGGCCAGGAAGTGAAATCCTGTTATGTGTCCACGAGAGGAAGGAACCAGGAGCATTTGGAGAACAGCACTAATGACCACCTTGGCCACCCACTTTGTCCAGTGATCTATCTAAAATCTGTGTGGACAGATGGGCTAGAGCAAAGGTCCGTTCTCTTGCACATAAGAGTCCATGCTGACTTGTCTTCCTCTCTTTCTTAATCTGCTTTCGCCTCGTGACACATGGTGATTCCAGGGGCTCTGGGTACAGCTAGCACCCTCCCGTGCCGTTCTACCCTCTCCCTCTAAGCCTTGGACCCTGAATTTTTATTGATTTTTAGTACTAGCCAGGATCAGAACTAAGGAAGTCACCCAGTGTTTCCTGGGATGCCATCAGTTGCTTCCCCACCAAGCCCCCTTAGCTTGCTCGCCCTCTCCACTGTTCAGTCTAGTCCTGCCTCCCTTTGTTCAAACACACAGAACCATCTTGTCTATAGCTTACTCTGCTCAAGACCTCGTGGCTACCTGCTACCAGCTCAAACCCTCTCCCTGCTGGTCCTCGGGTATGCCCCAGGCTTCTCCAGCCAGGGTCAAGCCCAGCCTCCTTCCTTTTGGTTGCACGGCCCTGTCAACTGCACACATTATTATTCCCAACAGAAATCAACAGAGAGAGTGGCCAAGCCAATCAGCAGAGTGTGCCCTGGGAACAGAGACCCAGGGATGTGGACGCCAGGGAACTGGAAGCTTGGGCAAAGGGATGTATTTGTCTGACTGTGCAGCTAAGTAAGGAGGTGTATAAAAAGTAACAGCGACAAATTCATGGTGGATTTGATTTATTCCTGCAAGATCTTTATAAAACTGTCCCTGATGGAGTATTCATAAGCATCCCTCAGCTACCAGTAGATGGGTCTCAATTTTTCCACTACAGGGAAATGCAAACTTATTTTCTTCTGGGAGAGAGAAGGTATTTTTTTCTGGAAGATTTGATCCAGTCTTTTAAAAATGTAATTAAAATAGTAGTAGTATTGCTAGGGATTGTAGAAATAATATAAAATATAGTTTCTCAAAAAAGTTATAAATAAGAGGTTGAGCAAAGGGAGAAGGGGGGATATAAAAGTGGTTATTTGAAAGTACAGTAGGTAGAGATATATGTGAAATATATATATTCTATATTCTATATCAAATTATATATATATATGTTGATAAAGTCAACATTGAAAGTTGTTGATAAAATCCTAGCACTGAAGGAATCTCAAATAAGCAATCTAAGCTACCCCCCTACCCACGTGTGGTGCAATCACTATTTTGGAAATGGAAGTGGCTTTTTTACGTGTTTAAGCACCATTCAATAAAGACATTACGGTCATCTTGCATCTTCAGGTCTGCAAAATGGGAGGATCTCTTGTACATTGGTTATCAAAGAAAATTGACCCGTAGCCCTATCAGGTGTAGTGTGCGGGTCTAGTACCCTCCCCAAGAGTCTTATTATCATGTCCTTCTCAGACTCCACTTTTGCAGGGAGCTCCCATGTACAGATGGCTGCTCTCTTCTCTCTACCCTGAGGTCCAAATGTGGGACCTTATTAATTTCCAGTCAACAACACCAATAGAAGACAATGGTGTCAGACAGGTCTTCTCTGAAGCTATGAGAGTAAGGGGAGAATTACATCCTGACACAGCACGATGAATAATTTAAGATTGATTTCTAAAACATCACTGTTCTCAAAAGTCCTTTTTATCAGCCCCTGGGAATTTCTTACTGCCAACTCTTGTTCCAACAGTTTTCATCTACTCTCCTTCTTCTAAATGGACCTCTTCCATTTTTCTTTTCCTTCCACCTTTTCATACTCAAATGGCTCGTAAAATTGCTTTGTTCTCCAAAAACAGCTGTCTACCTGGAAGGAATTTTGCTTCTCTCTTTTAAAATAACATTTTTCTGTCCTCACAACTTATTATCAGGATTAATAGCATTTTTAAGTTGAAATGTTATATCTATTTTCTCTCACTCTTGCCATGAATTCTGAAGTGGTTTCTTGATTGTAGGCTAAAATTCTGAGAATACATATATATTTATGTCTCACAGCTCTTTCTTATGGCCATATATCCTTTCATAAAGATAGTATTGCTTATGAAGGGAATGATTATAGCAGAGAAAAGATTCTTCCCAAAGTGGGATATAATATATATAGAGAGATGGGAATTAATACTTGTAAATGAATTTTATGCAACAAAGGGAATTATATTTGCATAGTTAAAAATGAAATACTTTATCCAAAATGATTTTCATCTATGATTTTCGTTATAGATTGCATCTATTAGCTATTGTTACAATAATGTTGCTTGACAAATCATGCCCAAACTCAGTGACTTTTATTGTCATGCATATGCAGTTGGGCCAGGGGTTGGCTGATCTACACTTGGCTTAGCTGCAAGGTGTGGATTGGGTCCAAGTCTGTTCCCCATGACTCTCATTTCCTTGCAGGCCAACTGGGACACGTCCTTCTCATGCTAGAGCAGAAGTGCAAGAGGTCAAACATCACCACACAAACCCATTTCAAACCTTTGCTTGCATGATATCCACTAAAGTCCCATTGGTCAAAGCAAACATCAGTAGGACAGGGAAGACAATTTCTCCCACAGTGGGAGAGAAGGGGACCCAATATTTGCTGAGCAATAATTCAAATTATTCCATAATTAAATATCATATATTTGTCCATCATGCCCAACATCTGTATGTCTCTGCCAGCCAGATCCAACAGGCACCAACAGTGGCTTAAACCAGGAGGGGCTTTAGTTAAATGCAAGATGTGTCTGGGAAATAATCTATTCATGTGGGAGCAAAGATTTCTTTCCCAGAAACGTGCATTTAAGACAAAGCCCACAACCTCCCTGAGAGGAAATTGTAGGGCAAGTCATCAAACTTCTCTGACCCAATTTTTACAACCCAGTGAGAGACAGTTATTTGTACTTTGCAATAAATTATAGCCCATGGATCTTGAGTAATCCACTGTGCATATTTCCTGTGAAATGAGGCTCTCAAGGATGCAGAATATAAAACAAGGCAATGCAACCAGTGCTAATGTATTAACATTTAATTAATCTCATATTAGTTTATTTAAAGTGTCATGTAATTGCAAACAATTGTTATAGTTTCACCACCTGATTTGTCCAGTTGATCCTTAGAAAAATGCTGAAGTATCACAGTCTTTCCTGGACACATCTCTGGTTTCTTGATTTAGCACAGAGGCTGGTAAAGCATGTCTCATGAGCCAAAACAGCCCAGCACCTGTTTTTGTAAATAAAGTTTTATTGGAACCCAGCTATGTCCATTTGTTTTTATGTTATCTTGGCTGCTTTCCTCTATAATGGCAGCTTGAGAAGCTGCAACAGAAGTGGTCTGAACTCAGAGCCTAAAATATTTACTACGTGGCAAACAGGAATATGTGCCAGTCCTCATTTAACGTAATGCTAGACAGTTGAAATTTGGAATTTGGGTGATACACACAGATCTGGCATGAATTTTGCCCTCAAGTTACCCTTAGAGAAAATTATTCAAGAAAATCAATAATGTAAATTAATATTACACAACTTTAGTCTGTTTAAGGAAACAATCTTTTCAATACTTTAAGCTATGAGCACTCATATCCCAGTAGGCAGTTATTATACCAATTGTAAAATTTGTATCTGCTTATTAAAGTGGACCCTGAGAAACTCTGCTAAGTATTACCTTCTTAGCTTTTAAGAAGATGACTTTACTTGCAATATTGTTTTTTAAAAATATACTTGTCATTACTTCAAACTTTTCACTATTATAGACCATTCCACCTCCATTCACACACATAATTGCATCTAAATTAGTGTAGTTTTACTGTATTGTGATCATGGGTATTTCCAAACACCAGCCCCCGATCTCTTTTGTTGAGGCTGGAGAGAGCAAAACCTTGTATCTTGCCAGATGTCCACACTTGGAGCCTGTCTGACAGCTTAAGCAAAAAGGAGCTAACATGTATTAAGACTTGGGGAGAAATATATATAGATTTTAAAAGTGAGTGTAAACTCTCAGTTATTTCCAGCAGCTGTGTAGAATCTAGGACAGTGAATAATCTGGGGTCATTTCTATTGGATGTTGAATTAGATTCAGATGTGCAGATTTCTGTGTTATGGGGGTCACTTTAAGCTCCAAATAAGACCTCACTATGAGGCCTGGATTCTGGAGGAGTTCATTTTAACCTCTTCTCCACTCTGGACTAGGAATAGCACTATTTATAAAATACAGGATTTAGATAATGACTCCAAACTTGGAGATTAGATAAAAACAAGAGGTGCTGACTGACCACACTTCTGAAAGGAAGCTCTCCTGGTAACTGCCAGGCAGTTAAACTATGGATAATCATTGGTTTCCTTTCAAGTCACACGGGCTTGGAAGCTGCGAAACAGTGAAGTATCTCTCTACACCAGCTGAATGCACTTGGCTCAAATGGCACCATTTTGATTTTTGTTTTTCAGGAGTTGGGTGGGAGAGTGTGCTGCTAACAGGAGATGAGATAACCTCGAAAGCCACGGACACATCCAGCGCAGACATGACTGTCAAGGTAAGGCATCCTTTCTCTAGTGTGAGTCTCAAAGTGCATCTCTAGAGGAAAGTGAATGTATGGCAGATTTCTGGGGGCAAAATGAGCACTGCCCCTCACCCCACTGGGGTTCTCTCTCTATTCACTGAAGCCTCAGTGAGCCAACCAGAATAAGATTTGCTGAAATTTGGATACGGATTAGGAAGCCACCTGAAAACTAGAATCCAAGACTTGTGATTTCCAATGGACCGGTTACAGGATCTTCAGTGAATATCTACATGTAGATTGTCTGTAAGTGGTAACCCTGTGGGGACAGTGAAGCAAATATGAACATTCTGAGCTGAGAAACCCAGGCCCCACTGTGCATTGTGAAGAAAGGTCAGAGAGGCGTAAAGTAGCTTTGATCTTGACTCAAGATTTCCACTGATGTCAGCAGGAAGGCAGCACATGGCCCCACTCTGCCTGGAATGCTAATGGCCAAAGGTTTACAAAATGAGTCATTTGGAAATCAACCTAATTATCACTGTTCAAATTAAATGCATGAATTAGTAATCATTGCCTAGATTAAGGAATCTGTAACAAAATATATCAGACATAACTACTTCCCTTATATTACTGGAATAGACACAAAGGAATGGTCCTCCTCTCTTGGAATTCTGTTTATGTTTCACTTAACAAAGGCTGGGGGTGGGAGGGCTTTCTAACATTTTTGCTTGAATGATTAGAATTTAAATAAATGCCACTTATGAAGTTTTCTTGGAAAAACAAAAAGTAATGTCCTTTTTTATATTGAGATATCACTAGAGAGATTTCACTCCTGGGTTTTTTATTAGAGGTTGTACAAAAGAATATACAGGATGAATTTACTCAAGCTTTCCTTTGTAATATGATGGCTGAACTTGTGTTATCTGTATTAAAGATGTTAGAGGAAGCAAAGAAACGTACCACAGTGAAATGTATTATAAGATGGGAAAGCAGCTTGATTGGTTAAAAGAGTCAACTAATCTAAATAATAATTATCCCGTGCTGCAAGTGTGCTTGTAATTATGTTAGCAGAATTTGCAAGACAATGATATATATTGCCGTGATGTATTGGTGTTTTGCTGGCTATTCGTGCCAAGTTTGCAAAGTTTGAGAACTCTTTGGCCATGTTGGATAGAGAGGGGTGGATGAATTTGATGGATTTTGATGTGCTGTTTTGCAATGTCATCATTTTAAGAATTAGTTTCTGAGATGTGTTGCTAGTGTACCTGCAGAGTTTGTTATATAAAAGCAAATGGTGTATTCTGATACAAACAAGTTTTGCTTAAGTCCCATTTTATAAGGTTACTATTTAATCAGTGTGCTCCTCTTTGGCACAAGGTTCTTGACTAAAGTTTTATTTGGGTCTCTTCAATTTCGATGTCATTCTCAACCTCTCTTTCTGTCTCCTTTTATTGAATACCTGGGAATGTTTTATAAGAACAGAGGATTTTTAGTTCATAAGAACTGAACCCCCTCAGAAGAAAGAACACCATATGCTTTAAAAAGTTAAGCAAAATACAAATATATTTACTACTCCAGTAAATTCCTACAAATATTATTAAGTTACTCTATTAATGCCAGTCTCTTCTCAATAAATGATTTTGGAAACCTCTAGGTGGATGTAATTTAGGGAAACGCTTCTGTTTAGACCTTTTCTGTTAGGTTTCCCAATTATGCAGCAATTATCAATTTTTTTCCTTTGGTACCATGCTGTTTCCCACCCCACACTGCTTTATGTATCCATCCTGCCCTGTGTCTATCTTAAAGTATTATTTTTTTCTGTGTCTATAAGTGCCTGATGTTCATAAATTAACTACAGATTCCTCATCATATATTCATGCCTCTACAGCTATTCCTGTTTCTAATAGCTACTTCATATATCCCTGTAATATCAGCTACTCCTGTTTTTTGCCCTGGGAAAGCAAAATATTTTGTTAAAACATTAATTGCAATAAAACTTGATTCATTGACATTTCCTAAGGGGAATATCAGCAGAAACCACTAAAATACTTTGGTTTCCTCCCTATTACTCTTCTTGAGATAGATGTACCTTTCTTCGTGCTTAGAAATTTCCTTTCTGAAAAAGGCGCATTTTTTTGTGATGTCAGTTGTCTGAATATGGTTTTGTCTACTATATGTAGCTTTTTAATACCATGTCTTATTTTGAAATGATAGAGTCATGCTTCTAAAAATATACATGACTCAGATGAATGAATTCATTTATAAACGAACTTCTGTCATTCTGAGGAATGTTGAACTAAGAGCCTTTATGTTAAAAAACACCCTCTAAATACACTGATACAGGTAGGAGTATCATGTAGGCCTGCTCAACAATTTAAAATCACTATGTAGTAGGTTGAACTGTGAATCCTTTCCTTCCCCGCAAAACCATATGTCCAAGTCCTAAACCCTGGTACCTGTGACTATGACCTTATTTGGAAAAGAGGTCTTTGCAGATGTAATTAAGAATCTTGAGGTGAGATCATCCTGGATTAACCAGGTAGGACGTAAGTCCAATGACACATGTCCTGATAAGAGACAGAAGAAGAGGTAACACAGAGATGAAGGCCACAAGAAGAGACAGAGGCAGAGGTTGGAGTTCCATATAGCCCAAGCCAAAGAGCATCCGAAGCTGGAAGAGGCAAGGAAGTATTCTTCCCTAGAGACTTCAGAGGAAGCAGTGCCCTGCCAGTACCTTGATTTTGGATTTCTGGCCTCTAGAATTGTGAGAGAATAAGTTTTTGTTGTTGTAAGCCACCGAGTTTGTGGTAATTTGTTATAGTAGCCCTAGGAAACCAATATGCTCGGATCTACCCAAGAATTATACCTACAGTGCCAATACCATAGAGGCTGAAAGCCAATATTACACACATTCATCACTATTTTCTTATTATACTATGCTCAGCCTTTACAAGTTGTTTTTACCTTTTCTTGTTTTGAAAGAACCATTAACCTTTTTCAGCCTGAATCACGATCCACTAGAAGAAAGGGTAGTCATATTTGGGGATAGCTTCTATATTATATTTTAATCTGTTTTGCTGCTTGTCTAGATATTGATTGTTTTTTTTTTTTTTGTGGTATGTGGGCCTCCCTCTGTTGTGGCCTCTCCCGTCGCGGAGCACAGGCTCCGGACGCGCAGGCTCAGCGGCCATGGCTCACGGGCCCAGCCGCTCCGCGGCATGTGGGATCCTCCCGGACCGGGGCGCGAACGCGGTTCCCCTGCATCGGCAGGCGGACGCGCAACCACTGCGCCACCAGGGAAGCCCTAGATATTGATTGTTTTTTAAGTATGAATCAATATTTTCTAAAACTTGCCTGACCATGAGAATCATCTGCAGCAGTATTTAAAAAAATATATAGCTTCCCAGGGTTCTCCTTTCAAAATTCAGACCCAGAAGATCTGGGTTTGAGAATTAGCATTTTTAACAAGTGCTGGTGATTTTTGGGGTCAGTTTGGGAAAATGTGTCTAGCATACCACTAAAGCAGTAAGGGGTGTGGCCACAGGAGCCCTACCACTGCCCTTGGCTCTCTGGTTATCCAGCTGGTCTGAGAAAGGACTTGGGGACTCCCTGTTCAAAACCCTTTGGTTCCGTTTCGTTTGCACACCAACTAAGGCTCAGAACTGCAATTGCATTTCTAGCCCCATCTTCCATCATGTCTGTCTCTGGACCTATTTTTGCCCTCTGCACCCAGCCTACTTGTAACCAGAATGATCTTTTAAAAAGGGCAAGCCAGGGCTTCCCTGGTGGCGCAGTGGTTAAGAATCCGTCTGACAATGAGGGGGACACGGGTTCAATCCCTAGTCCGGGAAGATCCCACATGCCGCGGAGCAACTAAGCCCGTGCGCCACAACTACTGAGCCTGTGTTCTAGAGCCCGCGAGCCACAGCTACCGAAGCCCGCGCGACTAGAGCCCGTGCTCCGCAACAAGAGAAGCCACCGTGATGAGAAGCCCGCGCACCGCAACAAAGAGTAGCCCCTGCTCGCCGAAAAGCAATGAAGACCCAACGCAGCCATAAATAAATATATTTTTTTAAAAAAAGAAAAGAAAGTAGCATAAGAGAGAAGCACAAGAGACAGACCCTCACGTGAGAACACAGGGTGTGAGTAGGTTTGAGGAAAGGCCAGTGATCCCCCTTAACTGCAGTCTAGACAGAGATTGTCTTAGGCAGGTGCTATGTCTTTTAAAACCCCATGGCTTTTATTCAAGGCTTCCTTCCTCTTCCTCCCTCTCTCTCCCATCCCAACTAACCCCTATTTATATTCAAGTCTTTGGCTCAAATGTTAGGCATTTCTGACCAGTATTGTCACGTGCTCTCAAAGGCCCTAGTGCTTCTCCTGCAGATCCAGGCACGTAAATAACCATCAGCGTCCTTGCATGAGATCCGGTCTCCCCTGCGGGAATGTCGTCTCTGTGAGGACTTGCATCCCAGCTCCTGACCGAGTGTGTAGCCTGTCACGTGCAATTGTCAATTGTTGTTTCATGAACAAATATATGAAGGAAGAAATGAAGACAGTGTCTGTCTAGACTGCAGTTAAGGGGGACCACTGGCCTTTCCTCAAACCTACTCCCTGTGTTGTCACCGGAGGAGGGTCTGTCTCTTGTGCCTCTCTTTATGCTTTCTTTGCTTTTTTCTTTCTTCTTTTTGAAATGTAGTTGATTTACAGTGTTGTGTTAGTTTCACATGTGCAGCAAAGTGATTCGGGTATCTATATGTTCTTTTTCAGATTCTCTTCCATTATAGGTTATTACAAGATACTGAGTTTAGTTCCCTGTGCTGTAGAGTAGATCCTGTTGTTTATCTATTCTTTTTTTTTCTCTGTCATAGAATCTTTATTTTACGTGTTTGCATCACAGCAAGAGAATCCATCCCCTACATCACCCTGAAACAAAGTGAATCAGCTATAGCTATACATATACATATATCTGTTTATCTATTCTTATGCTACTTTCCTCCATGTTTTGTTTTTCACTTGTTAGTACCTCTAAATCACAGTTCTTTTTTTCACCATTCCTTTTTTTTCTAAACATAATTGAGGTACATAATTTACATAACATAAAGTTCACACATTTAAGTGTACAATAATTTCTAGTAAATTTACCAACCATCACCATAATCCAGTTTAATAACATTTTCATCACTCCAGTAAGATCCCTATTATGTCCTATTAGTTTGTCTCCACTTCACCCCCAATCCCAAGCACTACTTTCTGTCTCTATAGGTTTGCCTGTTACGGACATTTAATGTAAATGGAATCATACAACGTGTGGTCTTTTGTGTCTGGCTTCTTTTGCTTAGCGTGGTGTTTTTGAGATTTATCCGTGTTGTAGCCTCTATTAGTATTTCATTTCTTTTAATGCTGAGTGGTATTTCATTTCATGGATATACCAGAGTTTTGCTTTGTTTTCTAGTCCATTCACAAGTTGATGGACTCTTAGGTTGTTTCCCCGTTTTGGCTATTCTGAATAATTCTGTTACGAATATTCATGCACAAGTCTCTGTGTGGACGCATGTTTTCTTTTGTCGTGGATATGAACCTCGGAGTGGAATTGCTGGGTCATGTGGTAAATCTGTGTTTAACTGTTTGAAGAACTGTCAGATTGTTTTCCAAAGTAGCTGCACCATGTTACACTCCCACCAGCAGTGGATGAGGGTTCTGATTTTTCCACATCTTATCAATGCTTGTTATTGTCTGGGTTTTGATTGTAACCATCCTAGTGGGTGTCAAGTGGCATATCATTGTGCTTTAGAGGTGCGTTTCCCTGTGGCTAGTGATGCTGACTGAGTATCTTTTCATCTGCTTATTGGCCATTTGAATGCAGTTAATTTTTCAATGGCTTGGTTTCCTTTATGTGCAGGAGGGTACAGGGTACATTCTGTTATTCTCTTATTGCAGATGTGTAGTCAATGTTTTCTGAGTGAGGGACTCTCTTCTTGATGATGGGGGAAGGGGGCTCAGTTCACTTTTCCCCTTTAGGATCACTGCCATCCCCCCACCACTGCCCTGGGAGGGGGTAGGAGTGTCTCATCAATCTCTTTTCTTTCCATTTCTTTCCCTTTCTTTTCTTTCTCTCTCTCTTTTCTGTCTGATTATTTTCCCCTCACATCTCAGCTTTTTTGTTTTTATCATTGTTATTAACCTATCAGTGTTATGTTTTTTATTGTGGTAAAATATACATAACAAAAAATCACACTTTTAACCATTTTTAAGTAGCATTATGTCGTTTGTATTGTTCTGCAGCCATTACCACCATCCATCTCCAGGACTTTTTCATTATCCCAAAATGTAACTCTGTCCCCATGAAATACTAACTCTCCATTCCCCTCCTGCCTTCAGCTCCTGGCAACCACTTCAGCGTCACAGTTTATATGTAATATCTGGCTGTCTTCTCAAGGGGATTTTAAATATATCCTATTCAGAGTAAAAAGCAAGTAAGATGGCTAAACCTCAACCTAGCATTTTAATAACCTCTGGACGGGGCAAGCTAGAAAGGCAGTCATTTTACATGCATTTAAGAACTTTAGATTTCCAAAATAAAGTTCCTAGGAAGCTGCTACATGCTAGATCTTAAAGGAATTTGCTGGTCACAGAGCGTCCTTTCTTCTGAGTAGTAAACTGCCCAGTGCTGACATCCTGGAAGTGTCTTGCCTTTATTCAGCTGGAGCCACCAACTGCACCTGTTTGGATCTGCATTGTTTTCTTGAATTGTGTTTATTTAATGACTGTACAAAACTACATCAATCCGTGTTAAAAGTACAAAGATCCATGTTAAAAGAAATATCTCTTGGGCTGAAATAATGTGGTTTGGCTGCCATCTTAATCAAATATACCAACTAAGTCCCAAATGCTGTCTTTACCTTACCCTCTTGTTTTATATACAGAGACTAAAAACTAAGTATTTGCAAAAAGGAGCACAGAACATTCTAGTACACACCTTGGATTTTTTTTCTCAGAAAGAAGTCTTATACTTATTTACATTGTTAAAAGATAAACTGAGCCATAGTAAGAATTTTAAGAGTGTGTATTTGAACAAACACTCATTCAAATTAGGCAGCACCAAACCGGAAGTGGTTAGCAGCGCTCCGCCCACAGGAGCTGGGGAGAGACTTTTATAGAGAAAAGGTGGAAGCAATGAAAGGAAAGTAATCAATTGACTGTAATTTAAAGCCTCGCTGGCCGTTTGTATTGTTTCTCCTTAGTGTTTTGATTTTGTAAACTTGAGGCAATAACAGCTTGAATTTTGGTTTGCTGTTGGGGGTCTCCATGGCAGTAGAGCCACCTCTGTCTAATGACCTCCGTGTTTAATTAATTTAACCACATATACAACGTTTTTCAGTTGTGCTTAGGCAAGAAGCAGGATGGGTACCAGTTAGGCAAGTTGGGGGTTCTGGCTGTAAAACCGTTTGAAAGGGACACGTTTCCTAACCAAGGACATGAGAGAGCCACATAAAAAGAGGATGTTGCCTCTGTATGTAAAACTTACTGCTGGGAGGGGTTTGTTCTCCTGGAATGGCAGATGTTCTCTGTTACAAAAGGGGAAGAGCATTTGGACTCTTCCGGTGGTGAATAGAGGCCGCAGGTTACAGCTTTCTTTGCGAGCTGCCTTTAAAAAGCCGTTCTGCTGAGGACCTGCTGTTGCCAGCAGTACTGACCAGTTGTCCTTTGTGTTTGCTGATGACGACACAGAGCATTGTTTGTGCAGGGGCTCTGGACAAAAAGACACATTTGGGGCCAGAAGTCCTTTCTGCATTGGGTACATACATAAAGATTGTTCTAAATTTGCTTCCTTGCCAAAGGAACTCTTTTATGGCAGACTTTTTTAGTCCTTGAAACTATTTAGAGTGGTGGATCTCAAAGGGGGATGGCAGTGGGGGGTAGGAGGCATTCCAGGACTAACTAATGGCTAAATGTTCAGCATACCCTCTCTTGGAGAATCACTGTCTTGATTTTTTTTTTAATATGCAATTTTGCATTATTACAAGGAATCAGATGTGAAAGGCCCTGTTGTACACTATAATATGGTGCATCAGTATTGGTTATCGTTAGTCCTGTGTGTTTCTCCCTATGTGTCAAATAAAGTGAAGGTCAAATAAATGAAGTCACAATTGATAACTCTCATTATATATGTATAGATAAGGAATATTCTGGCAAATGAAAGATCTCAGGTACCTTCTTCTCTGCTGTTTTATTTATTCATCATGTCCTCCTGCTGACAATAATAGCTAATATTGACTGAGCATTTGCTATGAGCTGGGTACTGTGCTCGGCCCTTACATGTACCGTTTCATATAGTCCTCGAAATGGCCCTGCAAAGGAGGAACTCTTATTCACCCCATTTTACAGGTGTGGTGACTGGGGCTCAGCAAAGTGAAATGAATTATCCAAGATCTCAGAGTGAGTGTTGGAACTCAGGTGAAAAGACACTTTATAACCGCTCTACGTAGGGGTTGATGAATGCAAATTAATTTTACTATCACCTAAAGCAGAGTAGCTCCTAGGATGGGGCAAAAGTAGTTTTGCCAGATAAAACACAGATTTGTGTGTGTGTGTGTGTGTGTGTGGTACGCGGGCCTCTCCCGTTGCGGAGCACAGGCTCCGGACGCGCAGGCTCAGTGGCCATGGCTCACGGGCCCAGCCGCTCCGCGGCACGTGGGATCTTCCCGGACCGGGGCACGAACCCGTATCCCCTGCATCGGCAGGCGGATTCTCAACCACTGCGCCACCAGGGAAGCCCAACAGAGTTAGATTTGAATTTTAGATAAGCAACAAGTAATTTTTTAGTATCAGTGTGTGCCAAATATTGCATGGGACATACTAAGAAATTGTTTATTTGTTACCAAAATTTAAATTTAACTGGCCATCCTATATTTTAATTTGCTAAGTCTGGCAGTCCTAGGCAGGGAGGGGTATTGCAAAGGAGGTAAAGGAAACAGCTTAATGCATTTGATTGCTGTGGTCTGAGATTATTTGTGGTTTTGTATTTCTTTCATTATTATGACTTTATTCATTTCTGGATGACCATATATTACGTTCATTATATTAAACTTTAAATCAGACAGATATACAGGTTCAGTTTATACAGTAAACTAATAACCTATCAATGGATCTCTCCTGATACTTTTTTTTTTTTTTTTTCCTAGAAGTAAAGCCTTCCAAACCAGACCCATGCCAAGATATGTACCTCACTGGTTTCTCTATGAGGTGAAACCATGGGAAATTCTGCCCCCGGTTTGTTTGTTTCTCTTGACTTAAAACAAAACAAAAAACACGACTTTTCCTCAATCTGGGCATGTTATAATTTTTCTGAAGCCTATTCTAGGGTTTTCATTTTTAGCTGGGCTATCAATCAGTGATTTCACTTCCTGCAGAGAGCTTCATCATCCCAAGTTTTAAAATGTTGATGAAATATTCTTGTGCTTTTACCTAGTCTATGGCTTAGTAAAATTCCCCTCGCTCTGGGTGGTCACCTCCTGAAATAGATGACACTGGCCTACATATTCCCAGCAAAAGTTCTGACACATTCACAAATATTTCCTGAGTACATCGGTGCATTTCCTCCAATGCATATTTCTAGCATTCCAGGGGTGGGAGCGGCTAATGATGACAAAGCTCTAGAATAATCTCTGTCCTGTATGTCAGAGCCCTATTTGCAGATAAGCCTGTCTTCTTATGAATGATCTGCCCAATCTAATTAGCTTTGAAGCAGGGTGTATTTGTAGTTACCAAAGTCTGACTTCTCATAAAACTAAGGCAAGCAGGGCTTCCCTGGTGGCGCAGCGGTTGAGAATCCGCCTGCGGATGCCGGGGACACGGATTCGTGCCCCGGTCCGGGAAGATCCCACATGCCGTGGAGTGGCTGGGCCCGTGAGCCATGGCCGCTGAGCCGGTGCATCCGGAGCCTGTGCTCCACAACGGGAGAGGCCACAGCAGAGTGAGGCCCGCATACTACAAAAAAAAAAAAAAAAAAAAAAAAAAAAAAATACTAAGGCAAGCAATCCAAACGCAGAACCCACCGGTGGGAACCATCGGTCTTTGGTGCTCTTGAAAGGTTGCCAACTGGTTCCCATTAGGTGAGAGTTTGCCTATCTAGTTTATTTATGAATAAATTATCCTTAATATCTTGGGAGGGTTTGGAATGGTCACAAGTTTTTCCTGAAAAACCAATTATTCACGTGGCTGTTTCCAAAAGGCTTTGTCCTGAAACAAGTCCAGTATCACAGAGGTCTCATAAATCTTTAGCATAATCCTCCAGAAGTATCTGTTGGATTCATCGGCAGAAAGATCTTGCTTCATTATACAAGCACTTAAGATAGTTTAAGTGAGCATCTAGCACTCCCCTTCATAAATTATCAATGCCTTCCTTTTCTGTGTCTTTCTTCTACCCATCCTCAGTGACCTTCCTCCTTGCTTTTTTCTGTAGCAGTGAAAACTAGTAGTTAACAGAGAAAATCTGACACACATGTAAGTTGTATATAAGAGGAGAATACGTGGTCAGGCAAGGTGACTGCTCCACTGGCTAGGAGAACAGGCTTCAAAGTGCTGAGAGATTTACACACCAGGAGTTGGACTGTTTTGACGTCACTTGAGCTCATTACTGTTGCAACAATTGCTTCTTCCTCAGAAATGAGACAGTGGAAATGTGACATTTATTTTAGCTCAACATTATCATGTATATTCCTAAAAAGAAAAAGGTACCGGTAGCCACAATCGCCACTCCCTCTCCAAAGGGATCTGGGCTAGAAGGTAAGGTAATGGATCAGTCATCATATTCTCCATATGCTCAGAGACTGTGAGTTTTGATCCTAATATGATGAATTTTCTAGTGAATTTCAGTTTAGAAAAATGAATGAGAATAATAGCTAACATTTATTGAGAACTTTCCATGTGTCAGGCATTGCCCACTTGATTAGGGTATTATTTAATTCTTACACAACCGTATGAGATGGGTACCATGAGTATCTCCAACTTACAGAGGAAGAAAAGGTACAGAGACACAAAGTAACTTGTCCAAGAACACACAGCAGAGTCTCAGAGCCCAGATCTAACCAGGCAGCCCTTGGTCTTTTTTTTTCAGCCCTTGTCCTTAACTATGTCGTACTGCTTCCCCTGGTAGAACAAAATGGTGATGCTCTTACGCGAACAGATAAAGTAGGTCTCACAGCCCCTGATCAATAAGAGAGCTTTTATGTAGTTCTGTTTGCATTTGTTCTTGAAATGCAAAACTGGAGTTTAACTGGTGGGATAAGATTAGATTTTCATCCCAGAGATTTGGTTGTTTTTCAGGCTTGCCCTTGGGTTTACATCCTATCAACATTCTGATTACATTTCATTATCATTCGACTGCAGTGATTCATGAATATGATAAAAACAGACTGGCTCTTCAATAAATAAGGGAAGCTGGGCCGACAGTGAATAAATAGACCTTTCTTTGAATCTGGAGAAATGCAGCCTACGGATGGCCTGCAGTATTTATTAGGAGACCACTATACCCACCATGCCTGCGCTTGGGGCAGTTTCTTCTTTCAGTTTTTCCTAAGATATGTGTATTTATGTTATGCAGCATTTCTTAACTTTTAGGTTAAAAAAAAAAACTTATTGAGTGTTATGTTGCATGTTCTTACATGTGGTGTACTATATTTAAACACGTTCAAATTCTGAGGGTGATTTTTCAAATTTATGGCAATAAATCCTTTGGAAATTTTGAAAATGAAAAGCTTATGTTGAGAAATAGACAAACATTCATCCAGTAAGAATTATTATTTTTATTATTCTTAATGTGTTTTATATATGTTGGTTCCTACAAAGAAAATATGAAGAAAACCCAAATATGAAAAAAATTTCCAAGTTTATCCCATGAGTGACATAGGAAAATCCCTCTTAAGAGAAAAGGGATTGCAAAAGAGGCAAAGAATATTTTTCTTTTTCAAATAAAAATATGCATCCTGTTTCTAAGCATTTTTCATAGTATTTGACAGTTTATTAAAATAAACCTTTTTCCTCCATATGGATTTTATCAAACTTTCTTATCCTATAATAGTCTTTGACTCACCCTTCCTATTTTCTTCTTTCTCACCCTTGTTTTTTCTCTTCTTCCCTCTCTTCTTCTCTTTTTCCTTCCTCCTTCCCTTCCTTTCTTACTTCCTTCCTCATTCCTTCCCTCCCCATTCACTCCCTTTCTTTTTCCCAGCATTCACTAAGGGTCAGACACTATGTTATTTCACTTAACACTCACAACTGCACGGTGAAAGAGGGACCCTTGTTTTGTTTATTTGAAGAGCTCCATGCCCTGAAAAGGTGATTTTCCCAAGGTCACAAAATCTGTAAGAGTGGAGACAGGAATCAGTCCTAGGTCTGTAATATTCCACAGCCCACAGTTTATTGCTTTCCATACAATGAGTATTTCTTTAATAAATGGGAAGTTATTTTAATTAAACTTTAATGACAGGACTGACAAAGACATATGATATTGCTTATATGTGGAACCTAAAAAAATAATACAAATGAACTTATTTACAAAACAGAAATAAATTCACAGACACAGAAAACAAACTTATGGTTACCAAAGTGGAAAGGGGGGAGGGATAAAGTGGGAATCTGAGATTAACAGATACACACTACTGTATATAAAATAGATAAACAACAAGGACCTACCGTATTGCACAGGGAGCTATATTCAATACCTTTTTAAAATTTTTATTTATTTTATTTTTGGCTGCGTTGGGTCTTTGTTGCTGCACTCGGGCTTTTCTCTAGTTGCGGCGAGCAGGGGCTACTCTTCGTTGCAGTGCTTGGGCTTCTCATTGCGGTGTCTTCTCATTGAGGAGCACGGGCTCTAGGCGCGTGGGCTTCAGTAGTTGTGGCTCGCGGCCTCAAGAGTGCAGGCTCAGTAGTTGTGGCGCACGGGCTTAGCTGCTCTGCGGCATGTGGGATCTTCCCGGACCAGGGCTCGAACCCGTGTCCCCTGCATTGGCAGGCGGATTCTTAACCACTGAGCCACCAGGGAAGCCCTCATAATAGCCTATAATGGAAAAGACTCTTAAAAGACTCTTAAAAAAATTATATATATATATATATATATATATATATACACACACACATATGACGGAATCACTTTGTTATATACCTGAATCATTGTAAATCAACTCTACTTCAATAAAAAAAAATTAATGATAGGAAAATAGCTAAATAGCTGTAATCCTCCAGGAGAAGGCATTAGTCAAGAACCCTTCTAAGCTCTTTGGACTGATCTGGCTCTTTGGACTGGCCCCAGGGCAGTTACAGAGCAGCAGACCAGCATAGATGAATAATAACAAATAGCTACCATCTACTGAGAATCTAAATGGTGGGTTCTTTGGTCTCTGTAAGCATTAACTCAAGCAGTGCACACCACAAACCCATGATATAGATACTACGTAATTGTCTCCATTTTAAAGGCTAGGAAACTGAAACTGAGACACAGGGAGGTAAAGTCACCTGTGAAAGGTCCCACCCAGAATCAGTGGAGGAATGAGGGTTTGGCCCCCAGAGCACATCCTCCTACCCATGACACCGGACCACCTCTTGCCTGTCATCCACACATGCTTGTCCTTTTCTCAGGTGATGCTGGGCCCGTTAACTTCCCAACCAGCCATTTCCTTGGAGTTCAGATCCACAGCAAAGAAAAGGCGTTAAGAGTCTGCTTTCCCAATCAATAACTTTCAAGCCACACATTCTTTGTGTAAGTGACATATCTGAAAAGAGCTATTTTTGTAATGAAGGAGTTAAAGGGAGAAGAATGCCACAGATAATAGCAGAAAAAAAAGAAAGGCCAGTTGAACTCACCCATGATAAATGTTAGAAATTTAAGGGTCAATGTGGTCCTTGCATATGAAACACTAAATTCTTCTTGGAAATCGTCTTATGGGACAATCTAGTTTGTTTAGTGTTTCAAAAGTGCAATTTTTTAACCTAAAGTTCAGGAACTACTTTACCCAATGTACTTCAAAAGTCTGTTTCAGGGCTTCCCTGGTGGCGCAGTGGTTGCGCGTCCGCCTGCCGATGCAGGGGAACCGGGTTCGCGCCCCGGCCTGGGAGGATCCCACATGCC
>NC_041222.1:14809101-14834264 GCF_002837175.3 Physeter macrocephalus | reverse complement strand
CACATGCCGCGGAGCGGCTGGGCCCGTGAGCCATGGCCGCTGAGCCTGCGCGTCCGGAGCCTGTGCTGCGCGACGGGAGAGGCCACGGCAGAGGGAGGCCCGCATACCACACACACAAAAAAAGTCTGTTTCAGTGAGTTGTTATTTTGTTGAAAAGAAATTTCTTAGAAAAATAATCAAATGGGGATTTTTTGAATTTAAAAAGAACATTTTATCGTAATGAGAATAAGAAGTATATGCGCATGCATCTGATAAATAGGTATTGAATGTCTTCTAAGTGCCATGCTTCCTGCCATGTGCCTGGTGCATCTTCTTCTTCCAATTATGTCTAGAATCTGATTCCACCATTACTATCACCACTGTACCATGACCATCCTAGTTTAAGCTATTGTCACCTCTTGCCAAGATTACTACAATAGCTTCTAAGTGGTCTCCTGGCTACTCCTTTTCCCGCCTGTAGTACAGACCTTATATAGTAGCAGCCACAGTGATCTTTAAAACAACTTAAGTCATTTATCTGCTTAAAATAAATGAGTGGCTTCACATCTTATTCAAGAAAAAAATAATCCAAAATACTTATCAAGGCTTGTGGGGTCCTCATGATCTGGCCTGGCCTGTTTCCTTTCTGAGCTCACTCACTGCCACCCTCCCCTCATCTACCCCTCCTCAGCTGTGAAGGCCTCCTGGCTGCTCCACACATGGTTGGTCAGTGTTGCCACAGCTGCTGTTTCCTGTGCTGAAATGCTTTTCCCTTCAATATCTCATGGCTCACTCCTTTTTCCAGTTCTCTGCTCAAATGTCACCTCATTAAGGAGTCTCTTCTTTTTTTTTTGTGGTACGCGGGCCTCTCACCGTTGTGGCCTCTCCCGTTGCGGAGCACAGGCTCCGGACGCACAGGCTCAGCGGGCATGGCTCACGGGCCCAGCCGCTCCACGGCATGTGGGATCTTCCCGGACCGGGGCACGAGCCCGTGTCCCCTGCATCGGCAGGCGGATTCTCAACCACTGCGCCAGCAGGGAAGCCCAGGAGTCTCTTCTTGACCATACTGTATAAAATAGTACCCACTCCCCAGTGCCATCAATGTCATCCCTTTCCCCTGCCTTATTTTTCTTTATAACAATTACCACCTCCTGACAATAATATATTTCTAATAGCTACATGGGTTAATTCAACTGACCTTTGATTTTCTATCCTGTTATCTTATTTCACATTATCTGGCATTCTTCTCCCTTGTTGGTTTTTTTAATCTTTCTCCATTCTTCACACTGTATTAGGATGTAAGCTCCATTAACACATATTTTTCATTTATTCAACAAATTTTAATTAGCACCTACTCTATGCCAAGCTGTGGGCATCTAGAAATTAACTAAAGAGACTGTAATCCTGTATGCATGCAGGTTACTTTTTAGTAAGGGGAGATAGACAAGAAACAAAGAAACAAGCAGGTATATTATATGAAAGACAATGATAAGTGCTTTGGAGAAAAATACATCAGAATATTGTCAGATGGGAGTGACACGGTTGTGGCTAGAAGAATGGAGTCTGTCTTTAATCAGGTGGGCAAGACTATGGGAGGAGCAGATTTGGGGAGGAAATTAAGAATTTTCTGGGCATTTGTTAAGTTTAAGATGCCTTCTAGTCATCCAAGTGGAGAGGTCAGGTGTGAGTCTGGAGTTCCAGGCAGAGGGCAGGCTGAGATAGAAATCTGGGACTCATCAGTACATAGCCGCAAGACAGGATGAGATCACAGAGGGCTAGAAGGAAAGAAGTAGTTGAGACCCTAGTCCTGATCAGCCTATGTTAAAGATTTGGAAGATGAGGGGAAAAAAGGAGACCAAGAAAGAATGGCTAGTGAGGTCTGTGAGGAACCAGGAGAGAGGAGTATTTGGGAAGCCAAATGAAGGGAGTGACCAAACATCTGTGTCAAATCCTGCTGAAAGGTCGAGTAAGATGAGTTCTGAGACATGATCGTTGGTTTTGGCAGCCTGGAGAGGTCATGTTGACTGTGACCAATGCTCTGTCGGTGGGGCGACGAGGACGAAAGAAAGAATATGGGGGTGATGGGGTCAGGAAATGGAGACAATAAGTAGAACTCTCTCTTTTAAATATGTTTGATCTAAGGGGGAATAGAAAGTGAGGTGGTAGCTGCAGAAGGCTGTAGGGTTAAGAGAAGTTTTTTTTTTGGTTGTTTTCTTGTTTGTTTGTTTTTAAAGTGGGAGAGATCACAGTAGACCTTATGAGGTGAGAGAAAATTTGTGTTGCAGGAGAGGATACAGTTGGGGGAGTAATGTCCTGGAAGGGGTAAGACGGGACGGGATCCAGTGCAAATGGAGGAGATGGCCTTAGCTAGGGTCAGGGGCATGTGCTCATAGGCACAAGAGGGAAGGCCATCTTCTCACTGCCTCTTCTTACTCAGTGACATGGAAGCCAGGACATCAGTTGAGAGTGACATGGAGCAAGGAGTGTATGAGGGAAAAGGAGAAGGTGTACCTAGTCATCGCAAGAGTAGGGGAATGAATGGACTGGGGAAATGTAAATAGCATCTCCAGGCACCACTTAAAGGAAGCAGTCATCAATTTAAAGTGAGACTGGCCAGGTGGTTGTATGTATTTCTCTAATCATGTCAGTGTGTGAATGCAGATGTGGAATGGACAAAGAGTTGGATTGATCTGGGGTTACTGATTACAGGGTGAATATGGCAAAGGGAGAGACAGACAAAGGAGTTGAGAGCGTACACAAGGGATGGACCATGGAATCTAAGCTACAGAAAGAATGAGACCAGGAGGGATGAGGAACAATGATGCATAATGGAATCATTGGATTAGGCTTGGTCATGGGGTTGGAGAATTATTGGAGTTGGCATAGTAGTAGAAAGAGTGTGGGATTTCCCTGGTGGCACAGTGGTTAAGAATCCGCCTGCCAATGCAAGGGACATGGTTTTGAGCCCTGGCCTGGGAAGATATCACATGCCTCAGAGCAACGAAGCCCGTACACCACAACTACTGAGCCTGCGAGCCACAACTACTGAAGCCCACGCGCCTAGATCCCGTGCTCTGCAACAAGAGAAGCCACCACAATGAGAAGCCCGCATGCTGCAAGGAAGAGTAGCCCCTGCTCGCCGCAGCTACAGAAAGCCCCCGCGCAGCAACGAAGACCCAATGCAGCCAAAAATAAGTAAATAAATAAATTAATTTTTTAAAAAAAAGAAAGAGTGGTGGTTAGAGAATAAGATGTTTGAAACTGAGATTATGAAGGGTGCACGTTTATTGGTAATTACAAGGTCTAGGATGGGACCATGGAACTGGATGGCTGAAGTAGGAAGACAATAATAGTTATTTTTAAAAATTTATTATTTATTTATTTATGGGTTTTTTTTGGCTGCACCTCGCGGCATGCAGGATCTTAGTTCCCCCACCAGGGATCGAACCCGTGCCCCAGCAGTGGAAGCTCGGAGTCTTAACCACTGGACCACCAGGGAAGTCCCAATAATAGTTATTTTAAAAAATTTAAAAAACGAAGAGGCCAGGATATTCAAAGACTTATCCACATGGGTGTTATAATCATTAAGACTTATAATCAGAATGTTGGAGAGAGTGACAGATGCTAAAATCCTCAGGTAATGAGGGAGGGGGATTTTATTGAGAAAGGAGGACAGTAGTCTGCAAGAATCAGTAAAGAGCAAGAACACCCATCCCACCTCCAGGCCCAGTGGCTTGAGGATGAGAGAAAGCACTTGACTTTGTTCACTGCCACATCCCTGGCACCTACAATGGGGCCTCACACATGGGAGAATCTTAATAAATATCTGTTGAGCGGATGAGTGATTGAGTGATAGGGAGTCTCCATTTTGGCAAGAGGAGTCATTGGAGACTGGTTTGGGAAGCTAACTCAGATGCATTGTGAAAGGTGGTCAGGACGGGGGAGAGGCCAAGGGCAGGGAGATCTGCTAAGAGGCCATTGAATAGTCCAGGTGGGAAAGGAGGAGTGACCTGTGAAGGGGCAGTGGGGACAGTAACAGGGGCCAGAGTAGCTTGACCACAGTGAGGAAGAGGGCAAGTGACCACGGGGGTTGTGGGAGCCTTGAGTCAGGAAATACAGGGCAGATGAGTGAGGGGAAGTTAGTAAGGAGTTGGGTTGGAGCATGTGTGTTTGATGGGTGTTCAAGGGAAGAACCCAAGGTAAGACTCTAGGCTGCCCTGGATAGAGTGCCTCTGTCAAGGGGAGGGTCAGGATAATGGCAGTGGGGGAAGCAGATTGTGGATGGAGCCCCTGGAAACAGCAGCCTTGGGGGCAGGCTTGAAGCAGGGGAGTCAAATAGGCCTTGACTGGTAAGAAGGGCTTTCTAGGTAAAGAGCAGAATGTGACTAGAATGGGCGAAATAACTGGTGGATCCAGGGCCGACTGAGTGATACTGACCCAGAGAAAATGAAAGCGGAAGGTAGAGCTAAGGCTGGAAGGGGAGGGGAGCAGTGAGGGCTCATTTCTCCCTGGCAGGGCCCTGCCCTGGGGTAAGATGGTCCCCCCATCTTGTAGGAACCAAGCACTCTGGATACAGTGCCTGACAGGGACCCCCTCCAGAGAATGGCCGCAAATCATAGCACACATGCATGTCAGCATGAAGGCTTCACTTCCCCTCTCTGATATTCAGGTCTGTGGCAGCATCCTCTGTCTGCAGAATATTCCAGAATATTGAGAACAGGCTGGAGACTTTAACAGAACTCAAAGCAAAACTCCAAGGCAAAAGGCTGAGAGGGAAATATTTCTAGGATATTGTGATAGAGATGGTGGGCACGTAACCATACTGACAGCACAACCATCCTGCCTATACTGATGGTAACCACTGCTTCTGCACTTGTCTGGCCAGAGGTGGGTCATAGATATGACTCTGGCCTTAAAACCAAATTAACCAGAGCTTTCACTCATCATGCCATGTAATTGTTGTTTATTGTTTTCTTTAGAAATGACAAAAATACCAAAGAAGGCAAGCTTATAGCAAAGAAATTAGCCCTGACCTAAGAGTGAGCAGGCCTGAGTCTAAGTCCTGACCTTGACCCAATTTTGCCTGGTGGTTTTGTGTAAGTCCCATCCCCCTTCTAGGATTCAGTTGCTTTCACTGATAACAACTAACATTGTAGCTGGCCTTGGGCTTACAGCTTTACATGCATGGTCTCATTTTACGCTCACAACAGTCATATTGTAGATGTGACACTGCAGGTGGATGTTCTCATGATCTGCCTTTTATAGGTGAGGATTTGGAGAGATGGAGACGCTGAGCAACTTTCCCAAGGTCACACAGCTAATAAATGAAAGACCAGGATTCGAACCCTGGTCTTTAGCTCCAGAGACCCTGGATTTCACTGACACTTTGCTATACTGTAAAATGAGGAACGTGGTCCTAGCTCTAATTCTCATTTATCTGACATTTGGATATGCCCTCACTCATCCCAAGCAAGTTAAGAAAATGCCTGATATAAAACACACGCAGTGGCAGCCATCTGTCTAAACACACAGTTCTCTCTTCATGCTGGCCTATCTTATCTCGGTCAGTCTATAAATTAATTAGCAGTCCTTCACAGGAGTCACAAACTATTTCTGATAGTCTGGCTTTGGAAGGTATTTGAGTTTGCAGTGCCTGCTCCTAAAATTTACTAGGCTGTGGTCTAAAAAGAAAAGGAACTAGGAAGGAAGGGAGGAAGGAAAAGCAGGGAGGGAGGGAAGGGAGGAAGGGGAAAAGAAGATAAAGGAGGGAGATTGGGATTGACATATACACATTACGATATATAAAAGATAACTAATAAGAACCTACTGTATACTGGGAACTCTGTTCGGTGCTCTGTAATGACCTATGGAGTCTAGAAGAGAGTGGATGTATGTATACGTATGGCTGATTCACTTTGTTGTACAGCAGAAACTAACACAACATTGTAAATCAACTATACGCCAATAAAGCAATTTTTTTTTTTTTTTTTTTTTTTTTTTTTTTTGTGTGGTACGCGGGCCTCTCACTGTTGTGGCCTCTCCCGTAGCGGAGCACAGGCTCCGGACGCGCAGGCTCAGCGGCCATGGCTCACGGGTCCAGCCGATCCGCGGCATGCGGGATCCTCCCGGACCGGGGCATGAACCCGTGTCTCCTGCATCGGCAGGTGGACTCTCAACCACAGCGCCACCAGGGAAGCCCCAATAAAACAATTTAAAAAAAAAAAAAAAAAAAGAGAGAAAGGAGGAGAGGGAGAAGGAAAAGAAGCAGGAGAGAAGGCAAAGGCCTTTACTTGAGGAGTTGGAGGCTCTTCACAGATTATGTGGGTTTTTATGCTTTAGTTGACTTTATCATAAGCTGTTATGGTTTCTAAAGTGATTTTACATAGGTCATGGTCCCCTTCCAACGGAAGCTTTTAATATGCTGTAGAAGAAGCCATTATTATTCTCCATATCTAAATGGTCTTTAACATTTTATAATCTTCATTGTTACTTAGGTGAGTAATTAACTTACTCTGTGTAGATAAACTCGGACTGCCTTCAGAGTATTCCCCCATCATATTCAGTGAACTTACCTTCACGCCTGGATAAGTAATTTAATATATTCAATATCGTAGAAGGAAAAAGCCTGTTGTCTTGTTGGGTTGTTCTCAATATTAAAACACTTGACCAGTAAGTCAGAGACTACTGACTGCAGAGGCCACCCCTCTCCGATGATTAGAATTATTAAAGTTTAAAATGTCAAGTTTCCCCTAATAGTACTGAAAATCCTTATGGTTCTTTCCATAAATTAACAGCCTGTAATTGAGTTCTGAGGAAAATACTGGGAAAATGTTACGGTCCCTTCTTTTTTTTTTTTTTTTTTGGTACGCGGGCCTCTCACTGTTGTGGCCTCTCCCGCCGCAGAGCACAGGCTCCGGATGCGCAGGCTCAGCGGCCATGGCTCACGGGCCCAGCCGCTCCGCGGCATGTGGGATCTTCCCGGACCGGGGCACGAACCCGTGTCCCCTGCATCGGCAGCATACTCTCAACCACTGCACCACCAGGGAAGCCCGGTCCCATTTTTTAAAAACTAAAAAATCATTCTCATGTTACCTAAACTGAAAAGGAATTAAGTACCACCAGAAAGAAAGGTAGTTTTGTATTTAAAACACAGATCGCTGGGAATTCCCTGGGCGTCCTGTGGTTAGGACTCGGCGCTTTCACTGCTGAGGCCCCGGGTTCCGTCCCTGGTCAGGGGAACTAAGATCCCGCAAGCCTCGTAGTGCAGACAAAAATAAATAAAATAAAACACTGATCGCTAATGAGAAGCAAATTCACTGGATTTACTCAACAGAAACTGCCTTCCGCACTGGGGGCACTGCTCCCATCGTCGTGTCTGTGAACATGCTGTGTCCCTTCCTGTACATTCCAAGTATATTTAGCAGACTTTGTGTTTGTGATGCCCTGCCTTAAAAGCACCTTGTTCCATGCTGTGTCTCCATTAGGGCATGAACTCCAGAGTGTTTACTAGATTTTTTAAATGCTTCAGTTGTTAAATGAGATAAAATTCCCAGCCAGGAAACAAAGAACTTGAGCCTCCGGGCTTTGTTGTTAATTACCAAAGTATTACATGAGTACATTCTTGTCATTAACACTTAAGCTTTGAGGCCTCTGTAAAGAGGAAGGTGGGGCCCACAGTGGTCCCACGTGGCCATCTGTGCCTTCTTGCTTCCCTCACAGGGGGACTCTGTCGTCTGTGCTCTCTCTCCCTTCCCCACCCTGCCTTTCCCCTGCACATGTAGCTTTTTTTCTGCATCCTTTCCAACAAGCAGCTTCCATGTTGCTGCATTTCATTGATGATTTTAGTCTGGAACACTGTATGACTCGTACTTTATAATGGTACCCTTTAAATGTATATTACGAGGGGCAATCTGGATGCACAGTGTCCCTTTGTCAATGTAGAGAAGGCACAGTCCAGCTATAATGTGGGACAAAATGAAAGCAGTTAGATGGGCAAAAGTTGCTTGGGTTTTGGAATGTTTCTTTGGAGTGTTTTTAAAAGTCTTTTGAAAAAAAGAGTCTCAAGCATTGGGGTGAATGTCATCAGGTCACCATTTCCTTGTGTTAGAGGATTTGGCAAAGGAGAGGCCAAGTGTGAGGCTGCAGGGAAAGGAAATATATGTGGAACAGGCTGGAAAGGAACTTACTCGGGCACAGGAAGCTGGAGATCCTGGAGAGGAAATGAAGGAAAGACAGGCAACCACAAACTAGGCCAAGAACGGGAGTAAACATGGTCCAAGAGCCAAGTGTTCTCATGTGACAGCCATCCCTGTCTCTGTTCACTTGCTCTCTCCTTCCCCTGCCTGAAGATAATTGTGTCCACCCCAAGTGCGTCCCAGACCAGGCTGTGTCATAGAATCATGTGAGAAGCTGAAACAAATATAGATTCCTGAGCCACAGATCTTCTAGGGAAATTAACCCAGGCTTTTTGTTTTTTGATTTTTTTTTTTTTTCCAGTTTTCCAGCTACTCTGAATGTGGGCTAGCTTGGGAAACACTGATATTCAAAGTTTTAAGAGCTGACCATCACTCAGAAACCAGACTTGATACTAGAGAAGAGATGGTTTTGAGAAGAGTGTTTTTAATTTGATAAAACAACTATAAGTCAGAACAAACAGTCCATATCCTGTCTTATATGTTGTGCATTCATTCAGAAAGTTGATGGTTAAGACAGTCTATGGATGAAATATCTCGTCTGTGGAAAAGCCAAGGATGTAAGCATCATTCCTTACAATTATCTAGAGATGATGTTTTTGCCCTTTTATAAGAATCAGAGATCAGTGGAGAAATGTCTTAAGTGGGAAATCCGTAAACAAACAAAACATCCAGATGAATAGGGTAAAACCACTACCGAATTAGAAAATAAGCCAAAGATCTGTGTGCATCCTAGGAGTTTGTTGGCTGGTTATCCCAAGTCCCACAGCCTTCAGGGGAAAATTATTCCTTTTATATTTAAATTAAAATTATGTGGACCCTTACCCACAAAGTGTTAGAGGTGGTCCAGTGCCCACCCCACTATTTTTATGGATTTTTAACTCAAGTGGTTAACTCCGGTGGGATGGAATTAGTTCTCCTGGTCGCTTCTTGTTCTGATTTCCCATCTTGTCTGAATTCTTAATCTCACATCCTTCTTGCATGATATCCAGTCTGCACCAAGCCATATGTTAGCCCCTTGCCTTTGGTTCTCCGAACAAATACTGTTATCAGAGGTCTAGGGGTTACCAGAAGTACTTACATCACAACATTACACAGCAAGCAATTTTAAAAGTTTATATTAAATAGTCTCTTTATTTTGGCCATTTCTGTGATCAGGAATTTCTTATTCACTGACTCCTCCCTTACCACTTCAGTCTTCTTCTGACTCACAGATCTTATAAGCTTCTGAATTCCAAAAGTGAATTGCAAATTCAAGTGTATAAGCATTTTTTTTAATTTTAAGAGATATCACCAAATTGTATAATAAATTTACCAATTTATTAACATCAGTTTATATTCCCTTCAACAGTGTGCAATACTTAATTTTCATTCTCTAACCAATGATAGATAATATTTGTATTTTATGTATTTACTGATATCATAAGCAAAATATATTATTCCAGTATTTTCACTTGCATTTTTTTTTTAATGATAGTTTCGGCATCTTTTCCTAAGTTCAATGGCCAGTTATACTTATTTATCTATAAATGACTGGTTTGTTTTTTTCAATCAGATAGTTGGTAATTTTCTTCAATTTTCATATTGATTTGTAAGAACTCTTTGCATATTAGAGATAGTAACCCGTTGTTATATATGTTGCAAATATTTCCCCCTGTTTCTTTCTTCTCTTAGATTTGCAGTGGTGCATCTGGTCCCATGGGGATGCCCTTGGGATTGGGATTGTTCCTAACTTTCCAATGACTTTACCTGGTACTTGCTGGGAAAGCCCAACAGATCTAAGGCTATTGGTTTGATGGGAGCCAGTCTTTTTGGTGCTGGTTTTCTTTGCTTTTCCATCTTGTTCTTATTCTTTTTTTCTAGCAAGCCTTTATTTTCTGTAGGACACATTTAGTACTTGAGGAGTATACCCAGTTGATGCTTTTTAGTCTTTCTCCTTGCCAGAAGGAAGAAATAGCAAATTCTTTATGATTGACCAGTCTTGGCCCCTTCTTTGGGTTTTCAGATGAGCTCTCTGAGCAACTCATGGGTCTTTCTTTCAGCTTCTATTCTTCTCTAAGCTTGGGGAGGAAGAAGAGGCTCTGTCAATCTGTGTCTAGGCTGACTTATTTCCCAGAAACCCAACCTTTACTTTTGGTGTTTCTCTAGTAAGTACATTCTATTTCTTGTGTCCCCTGGAGGCCACTCTTGCTCAGGGGCACCATTTAAAATGGGCAGGCAGCATGGCACAGGCAACATAAGCAAAAATGTACACTTAGGCCATAGGGGAAAAAAAAATCATGACCTCCCCTCTTGCCAAGCAACATTTCCATAGAAAGTGTTGTGTCCTAAATGGTTAGGGGGTGTTTAACATTTTCATATCCCAGCTATGTTTTTTTGTCTTCACAGAATCAGTAGCCCTTTATTTGCTTCATAAGTGCTTCTTACATTGATCAAGGAGCCTATATATTTCATAAAATATTCTCAGCTCTAATAACCCTTATCATGTTAAGACACATACAGTGTGATGAGCCCATAAGCATGCACTGCATAAGAAGCCAGCCTTTCCCATCGCCAGGGTTTATTTATTTATTTATTTATTTTATTATTTATTGGGTCTTTGTAGCTGTGCGCGGGCTTTCTCTAGTTGCGGTAAGTGGTGGGGGGAGCTACTCTTTGTTGTGGTTCGCGGGCTTCTCACTGCGGTGGCTTCTCTTGTTGCAGAGCCCGGGCTCTAGGCGCCCGGGCTTCAGGAGTTGTGGCACGCAGGCTCTGGAGTGCAGGCTCAGTAGTTGCGGCGCACAGGCTTAGTTGCTCTGCGGCATGTGGGATCTTCCCGGTCCAGGGCTCAAACCCGTGTCCCCTGCATTGGCAGGCGGATTCTTAACCACTGCGCCACCAGGGAAGCCCTCCAGTGTTTCTTATACTTTCATGTTCTTAAGAATCACCTAGGAGCTGTTAAAACAGTTTCCCTGGTCCTGCCCCCAGAGATTCTGACTTAGTAGGTAAAGGTGGAGCTCAGGAATTTACATTTTTAATAAATGCAGACATGGTCCTGATATCTGTGGTCCTTAGTCCTGGCTTTGGGTCCAGGGCAAGATATCTCAACATCGGCACTCTTTTCATCGGCAGGCGGACGCGCAACCACTGCGCCACCAGGGAAGCCCAACATCGGCACTCTTGACATTTGGGATACAACGATCCTTTGTTGTTGTGGGACTGTACCATACCCTGCAGGATATTTAGCAACATCCCTGGCCTCTAACCGTTAGATGTCAGTAGCATCCCGCCCCCATTATGACAATATGACAATCAAAAATGTCTTCAGACATTGCCAAAAGGTCTGCGTGGGTGGGGGGTGGGGGGGAAGCATCAAATCACCCTTGGTTGAGAACCGCTGACCTAGGGGAAAATAAATGTTAATTTAAAACCGTTTTTATTTTCACATGCAGATGTTCATACCCTTGCATTGATTTCATTGAACAAATTAAACATTTCTGATCCCTGGTATGTACCAAGCCTTTCATTTTAAAAAAGTGTAGCTTAATCATGGCTTCCTCTTTAACATCTTATAAGATGAAAGAAAGGGAAATGTCCTTGTAAATTAATATCTATTGAACATGTACTTTTCCTAAATTAATATTCCCAATAGTTTTCTGTAGAATATGCCAGAACTTTAAAATTAATAGAAAATTAGCATTAATTCATATTTAAAAATAATATTACAGTAATATTAACACTGACATTGCTTTAGGAAAGAATTCAGATTTGCTGTACTATTTCTAATAAGGAAACAAATTTGACTGGTAAATGACACATTCTAATTTAGGAATATAGGACGAAAGAGTGATGATGCACTTGCCGTAATACTGTTTATAAAAATCTCACCTCTGCTGTAAGTTTAGAATTTTTCCTTGAAGAGTCTATGGTCCATATAAATAAATGTATCCTCAAACATGCTCATTTCAATGTGAGTTTTCACATGCTATTAAAATGTTAAAAATAGATCACAATGTAGGGCACCCAAATATTTAACTCAGGTTAGTGCCATGAAGAGCTGAAAGAAAGAGAGAAGGGAAGGAAGGAAGGAGGAAAGGAAGAAAGAAAAGAAAAGGAAAGAAAGGGATTGACTGAGGCTAAAACTCTGTAGTCTCCAACCACTGGTCGGTAAATTCTGTTGAAATTCAATAGTGTAAGAGACAAACATGCAAAAAGGCTGGTGAAACAATTCCTAAACGCCAAGAAAAGGAAGCCTATAGATTTTCAGGAACCCTGAGGGGAACCGCTGAGGTCTCCATTGTAGCCTTCACTGCATCCCCACCGCCCCTTCCGTGAAGGTGTGAATAAACCTTCAGACAGTAAAGAAGCCTTTTCCGGGGCTGATGCTATTTTTAATGTCTTTAGCTTGACAGGCTTTCTGGACAGGTCCCCATGTTATCGTTTCTTGTATGGGAAATCAAGGTGCTGGCAGTTGTCTTTCCCTGCTGTGTGTGGCAGGCAGAATTGATTCTCAGAAGAGGACCCCGGGATTTTGGCCAGCGGTTCAGAAAAAAAGCAGGCCAACAGAGGATGGAAACTACGGGAGTAAGGGGCTCTGACTTGCCGAGGTCGAGAGGGAGAATCACTGGGAAATGAAAACCTTGATCATGCCTAGTGGAAAGTTGAATTCAAGAAATCTAACTACATATCATGGTTATATTATATTTCCTCCGCAGAGAACACCTTGGTTTTAAAAATACTGTCTTCTGTCTGAGGTGTTTCTGTCTGTGTCCTTCCAGGATTTCTAGAAGGTCCATCTTCAGAGGGTCATTAACATTATTTAAATATTCATGGTGGGGGAGGGGATTACAAGCTGAAATTTCAGACAGCTTGGGAGTGGGGGATGGCTGGCCACCCGCCGGATCCAGTCCCACGCGGTGTATCAGCTGCCTCCTTCCCCACCGCTGGCTTTGTTAACACACGCGCTCTGACACCAGGCCACCAGCTGCCACAACAGGGAGGGCAGCATGAAGGCTCTGGCGAGCCAGTGAACCAGAAGCATCTCTGTCCGCACCTCAGCCTCTGGACCACATCAGGGAGAGGCCCAAAACACATCCAGCCGCCGTCCGCGTCACAAAGACGCGTCTCCCACCGGCTCCCAGCGGTCCTGCTTACCCGGACACAGTCTTGGTGCTGGTAAGGGATGGGGAACTCGACCACTCGGATAGGAACTCAGCGGTGCCGGCCTTGTGAGGGCGGACACGCAGCCACACACTTCCATATACACTCATATGCACGTATGTATACACCAACGCACACGTCCAGATGCACGCACGCCGACACGGCCACACGTGCGCTAACACAGGTCCACGTACCCAGACACAGAGCCCTCTCCCCAGTTAGGAAATACTCGACTTCACTTGCCCCATCCCTCCATCCCTCCAATCTATCCATTCACTCATTTCTTGGTTTCTCGGTGTGTGCCAAGATTTCGCCAAAGCCACAGACAGAAGGTGCGAGTGGTTGGGGAGGGGATGTGGAAGCGGAGGGGCAGACCTCTGCCCCAGGCGCCGGGAAGGGGGCGGGGAAGGGGCGGGCTCCGGGAGCAGGCGGGTGGTGCTCCCGGCCCTCCAGCGAGCAGAGCGGCCGCGGCTCTCGGCAGATGCGCTCGCCCCAGCCGGGGCCTGCCGAACGCCTTTCCGCGGAGTCTCCCCGACGCCCCGAGGAGGAGGTAGTGGCCGCGCCGCGCTAGATCGGAGGCCGAGGACAGCGCCCCCGTCCGGCGCCCAGAGGTGGGTGTCCAAGCTCAGGCGCGGCGACCCAGGACACCCAGTCCCTGGGGCCCCCTCCTGGTGTTGGGGCCTCGGGCGCGGGGAGAGGGTGGCTCGGGAGGGATTGGTCCCTTGGGAGGCCCTCTGATGCACCGCGGACTTTAAAGGGCTTTTATGGTCCTTGCCTAGTGGAGCGTGTGCGGGGCGGGGGCCTGGCTGGAAAGGGCTGTGACCCTGTGGCTTTGAATTCCTAGGATTGGGGGAGGGCCAGCTTTTGGCTGCTTTATTCAATACTTACTTATTTATGCTTTAAAAACTAAACTTAGGAATACCATCTCCCTCCCACCCCCTCCGCCAAACACACACAGAGCCGGGCTGTACAGGAAAAGCAGAGAAAAATCAAAGGTCGGTAGCCGCCTCTCCAGACCTGGGAGCCGCGGTGGATGGAGCCAGCGGTTCCAGCTGGAGAGGAAGGCTCCAGCTGGAGAGGAAGGCGCGCGTCCTGTCTCCTTTGATGGTAGCGCTGGGGGCGTTTTCAGAAATCCGGAGCTTTGCAGGGAGACTGAGGCCGAGGAGGGCCGGGTTCTCAGCCAGCTGGAACCTTTTGGAATGGGGTCCGGAGAGCTGCTGCAGGAGGGAGCAGCCCTTCTGCGCGCGGAGGGAGGGGGAACCGGGTCCGAGCTGAGCCTGGAAGTTCGGCCTGAGGCTGGGACCCCAGCTAATAGGATCTGGTGTTTTATCCTGGGTAAAGCCGGAGGGTAGGTCTCTTTGGCCCCTTTGTGGGGACACTGTGGGGAGTCGAGGGCGCGGATCGTGGTGGTGAGCGCTGGGGCAAGTGTTCTGGAATCGCGGTGGAGGCGACGCGCCTCCCGGGATAGGAGCTAGGAGATACTGGCGGCTCTGAGAAATTCTAGAGAATCATAGCGGAGAACAGGGGACTGAATGGAGGTCCGGGAGAGCGGGCTGTCCGGGAGCCCGCGGAGGGAGGCCGCGGAGGGAGGCGAGGCGGGCCGGGGAGCTGTGGGGTTAGTGGCCGGTAAGAGCGAAAGGCGAAGCAGCGGCTGCAGGCGGTGGGGAGCGAGGTGGAGGGTGGACCCGCGGGAGCGGGACCCGCAAGCTGGTTTCTGAGTTTCCCTGGACGGATGCGAGACGGCCAGCATTGGGGATCTCTCCCTGATCCGCAGAAGGGGGCGTCTGGGAGGGAAGTGACTCGTGTAGAGAGATGGTGGATTATTTCTCCAGACCCGGTTTCCCGCGTGGGGCAGTAGTGGTTGGGCAGATGTCTTCCCTTCCC
This sequence comes from Physeter macrocephalus, assembly GCF_002837175.3. Classification (NCBI taxonomy): domain Eukaryota; kingdom Metazoa; phylum Chordata; class Mammalia; order Artiodactyla; family Physeteridae; genus Physeter; species Physeter macrocephalus. Next base: position 14,819,070 of record NC_041222.1, on the reverse strand, counting down.
TGTAGCAGTTTTAGGCGCAGCACCTAACCCCCCCCCCCCACGTATTTACCTTTGAAAAGAACACACACACACACACACACACACACACACACACACACACACACGTCTCTATATAGTATATCCCTCAGACTGCAAACAACTTCTCAGAGGAAGCGCTCTTCCCTCTTATCACCCGTCACAGGCACCTGGAGGCTGAATTAGGACAAACCCACCACTCACCAGTGTAATCCCAGGGGATTTGTTTCCTTGGCTTTGTTCTAATTGAAGAGAGTTAATTTAAGCATCACACTTTTCTTTCTGGAAATGTTCGCAATTTAATTAAACATTCTCTTCTTGCTGGCAGCCTCCTCAACTTTGATCAATAGAATTTCAGAGTAACAGGTCCAGAAATGAGGCATATTTAGTAAGGAGTTCACTGCTTCTTTAAACATAAAGCCTTTTAAGAATTGAAACTTGCCCTAAAGCACCTCTAAACGGCTGTCCGATGCCCGCTCTCTCCTCTCCAGTTTTGATATAGGCTCTTTGCTTAAAGGACATCTTCTCCTTTGAGTGGGCACACCATGGGTCTTGTAGGCCCTGCGGTTATTTTGAGCTGCACCAATAAAATTAGTCGTGAGCCAGAAGAAATGAAAGTAATACACCTTGGATCTCCAGATCCCTTACCTAACAGACCGGGCAATTAAGTGTTGAGATGCTTCTCTGGCAGTGGAGTTCATTTTCAACTTCTTTCTGGGATGCCAAGATGCTAGTGTGAGACTGGGCTTTGAGATGGGACAAACATTTTGAAATACCCATTATCTCATAGTTCTGGCATGACAGTTGAAACAGTTTCCTGCCTGCGGAGTTCAGGGCAGTGTTGTCAGAATTTATTTCACTTTCATAAGTGGCTCCTTCTGACTCACTAGCCTCAGGATCTCTGGCTGATAAAGTGGAAGAGGTTGTCTTAATTTAGTTATCAGGTGAGGGGAAAATGATCCACTGGTTGTTTTATTTCTAAACCTTTAATATAGAAATTACATATTAACTGTTGCTTCTAAAATGTTAGCATCCTGGACTTTCTAATTAATTATTATAATTATTGGCTAGCTTCTGCTGTCTTTATAGATTTGGTGGACTCTTAAAACACCCATGTCCTAGATTTCTAACAAGGTTGTCATCACAAGTCTCTACATATTAGGAAAATGAGAAATGTTTCAAATAAAAATGCAATTGAATTTGGACGGGGGTTGTGTTGAGGGATTTTAATGATTAAAACAGGAGCATGTTGAAAATTGACTTTTGAAAACCAATTTCATTTTTAAGTTTTACACGGTTCTCAGCGCTGGTATGATCTGTCATGAATTAGCCTCTGGACTGGCTGTCCTTTGATCCTGAGAGACATGGGAGTCACCATTTGCTTAGATTATTGGTCAGGCATCCTGTGTAAGCTATTGGAAATTTCAAGTTGATTAATATACTTATCAGGTTCAACAATGTTAGTAAGTTTTGCTAGAAGATTGCATCATTTTTTTGGTACTGTGCAAACTTGACACCCGGAGGCAGATTTGCTGTGATGCTAAAAAAGCTTAAGCTTCAGGGCCCTGCACTAGCACCAGCCTCATCCAGGAGCACTTTGGGTGGCATGGGCCTGAGGGAGACAGTGCATCCATGAGCCATCAGGGGAGATAGATAGAGAGGGAGAGAGAGGGAGAGAGAGAGAGAGAGAAAGAAATATCTTTGTTAGATAATCACCTTCTAAGGATATATGACTGCTGTTAAGTTTGGGACATATGCCCTTCAAACACATTTTCCAGGAATATATTATTATAGAAAAGTTGAAATCATCTCTGTTGTAACAGGAAAATCCACTACAGGTTTACCCCACTTTCTGAAAGTTCACATTAGTGCCACTTAGCTTTTACTCAAGATCTACATTTCGCTAACCAAAAGAAATCGAAAGAAGATTTTCATTTCTGTGAAAAAGCTGTTACCGAACTAATGTAGTCTTTCGTAAAATTGAAGTGCCTGGTGTAACATGAAGTGGGAATACTCTTTCCTTCATGCCAGTTCAGCTTACCAAAGGTTTCATAGGAGTGGTCTACTTTCAGATAGTGGGACAAACCTGTATTTTGCTCAAAAAGAAAATTATAGGGTATGTTTGTGTGATTTAAGTAGGACTTGATGAATTAGAATACTTAAGAAATAGAGTGCTCTAATGATTTCAGTAACTGAAATTTAAACTTGTCTTAAACATTTATTTCAACGGTTGTTGATGAAGATGTTTCTAAGATGTAATAAATGACTACCCCGCCTTGACTACTTCTTGCCTTAGTGGGTTTACCGTGGTGAATGTACTGTTGTCCTTCCATTGACCATTCGGGATTTTGTAGTCTCAGTGTGATGTTAGCGTAGATACAAATTATAATTTTTAGAAGTGTAGAGGTGTAATCACCAAACCTAGTCCAGTACAGACTCTGGAGGCTGGCTTTTGAGAAAACTAAAATCCCAGTATAAATGTTATTTCTGTTCTTGCCCCAGTCTCTGAAAGATGAGCGCCAGAAAAATGAGTTAATCAAGACCTTGCCTTCTTCCTACAGTAAAATAGGATGCGCTTTCTCCAGGGTTCAGCCAGAGGTTCTTTTTTCCTTTTGAAGTGAATGCAGAGATTGAGGAGGTACAGAAGAGGACAGACAGCATGGGCGGAGGAACTGAGAGCATCCTTGGGCCCATTGACCTCTTTTTCCCTTTGGTACTTCTCTCTCAAATCTAGGAGCACCAGTGCTACCAGGCCTTGGGGGGACACGTTTGAGTCGTATCAAGGAACATGTAAGTGGCATCTGTTCCTTTCTTGGTTGGAGTCTCAGAAAGACTGCATGGGCCCTGCAACTGGAAAAGGTACCCTTTGGAGGTAGAATGCTGAAGATTTCCTTTTTCAGGAAGAGGATAGGGATGGGGATGAAATGATGGAGCTTCCCTCAAGTGGGTTTGTTTGTCTGTTTGTCTTGGAGGATACATGTCCGAGTTGGGGGAGTCATGGTGTAAATGCCAAGGAAGGGGAGAGAGCTGTAGAACTTGGTGGGGGTGACACTGTCCTCTGAACCCCCCTTTTCAGGGACTTTGTGGTCGGTTGGATGCTTGATTGGAGCAGATGGGGTGAGCAGAGCCAAATACACAGATACTATAACTAATGCCCCAGTTATCCAGAGCCATGGCAGGGCCCAAACTCATTAGTGCGTTGGCCAAATTCTCTATAAGATCTACAGCATGTCACATAAACTGAGTCTTAGTTCCTGCATCTATAAAAAATGGGATACGGAGAAGATTAGCGTGGCCCCTGCGCAAGGATGACATGCAAATTCATGAAGTGTTCCATATTTTTTATACACACTACTATATATAAAATAGATAACTAATAGGGACCTACTGTATATCACAGGGAACAATACTCTGCAATGACCTATATGGGAAAAGAATCTAAAAAAGTGGATATATGTATATGTATAGCTGATTCACTTTGCTGTACATCAGAAACTAACGCAGCACTTTAAATCAACTATACTCCAATAAAAATTTTTTTAAAAAAATTTAAACATGGGGATACCAAAACTTACCTGCTTCAAAACTTAAATGAGATGGGTATGGAAGCACCTTGAACATGTATTCTTCGCCAAATTGGTTGTTTTCTTAAATTAATCAACATCTTCTTTCATCTTTATGGCAGATGCAAATACGTAAACAGTTTTTAAAGTTAATTTTTAAAAAATTCCAGCAATTGTGTAGCACATCAATTGTTCATCCTTTACGCTGATCAGATCCAGAAGCTTTGGGCACAGAGGTTCTCCAGGCCTGACCTCCACGCCCACCCCACAGCCCTCTTTTGACTTGGGGAACCTGCTGGCATCCTTCTCTTCCCCTTACCCCTGAACGCTTGCACTGTTGTTGGAGGCTTCTTCCAGTCTTCTTTACTTGCTCTCTCCTGATGCTTCGAGTAGGTCAGAAATTGCTTCTCAATGGGAGAATGGACCCAAATTTTCAGGACCCTAATCCTGGGCTTGAAGCTCACTCAGTGACCAGCAGTAAGATGGGGGTCACTGGGCTTCCCCTTCACGAACTACTGCCAGCTTCTTTGCCAGCTTTCGTGAGTTTACTCTGTCATAAGGCAGGAACATGGATGAAAGTATTAAAGTAAAGATTTGCCATGAGGGTTCAAATAAAAAAGGTTTTCAGAAGAGCCTGAGAAGCGTAGTGAATTCAGTCCTTTTTGTCTTATCATTGAACTTCTCACAGATTTGCAGTAGAGTTGGCTGCTTGGATGGATGATTATGTACCAGCCAGGTGAGGTGGGCACACCAGAAACATTATTTTGAGTTAATTCTTTTTTTTTTTTTTTTTTTTTAAGGGCTTCAAATGCTTGGCTTATGTATGTATGTGTGTATGTATGTATGTATGTATGTATGTATGGCTGTGTTGGGTCTTCGTTTCTGTGCCAGGGCTTTCTCTAGTTGCGGCGAGCGGGGGCCACTCTTCATCGCGGTGCGCGGGCCTCTCACTATTGCAGCCTCTCTTGTTGCGGAGCACAGGCTCCAGACGCGCAGGCTCAGTAGTTGTGGCTCACGGGCCTAGTTGCTCCGCGGCATGTGGGATCCTCCCAGACCAGGGTTCGAACCCGTGTCCCCTGCATTAGCAGGCAGATTCTCAACCACTGCGCCACCAGGGAAGCCCTGAGTTAATTCTTAAGTGCTACAAATCATTCTTTTTAACAAACACATATAAAAGGTAACCTCCACCCTTGGTCCAAACCTCGCCACCAAATTCATGGTGCCACGCCTGGATTAGGATGAGCCTGTACGTTTAAGGAAGTGAATCGGTTAGAAAAAGCAGTTGGGGATTCACAAACAGCATGACTGAAAAAGCAGAACACTGTAGCACCTAACCCAGTTTGTGATGCCGCTGTGAAGTTTTCTTTTCAATCACTGTCTGCTGGAGGGAAGTCCCCCTCAGAACGTCTCCGGAGGGGGAACTGTCCAGCTCAGGGCCAGTGACTCTCCAGTGTATGTACTCTGTTTAAGGGCCTCAGCCCTGCATGAAGACCTGATTTCCTGGGAATTTGCCTGTTCACTTGAGCAGCATATCTGGACATGCGATGCATCACCCCAGTGTCCATAGAGAGGCAGACAGTGTCCATATGGTACAGACTGGCAGCATCACCCATGTGGGGGGAGCCTGGATACTGCCTTTTAAACTGGTTTTGCTGGTGATGCCAAGACCAGGTGATGATGGCAATCCTGGTGCTCTGTCAACAGGTCTGTGAATTCTGCTTGCACGTTCTGCCCTGTGGAGCGCCCAGAGTCCTTATGATAGCTACGTATGATTGGCGAGCAATCGGGTCAGTGTATATCAATGGCGGTCCAGAACTATTAACCTCTCTTTGAACTACATAAGGATGTTTTGTCTTGCTCTCCGTATGCTTTAGCGAGGAAGCCTTGAAAAGGATTATTACTGTGCAGAGCAAGGATATACAGTGATGCTAGAGCATTTTTTCCTGGGTTGTCAAAGGGTGCTGGACTGGACGTTACCCCACAGGCCTTAGAGTGCCCTGGGTTGGTGAGGTTTAGAGGAGAAGTTTACCAGACCTTCCGGGGTTATTGTCTTTTGTCGGTTAGAAGGAAGAGTGTGTGCGTGGAACGGGTACCCACACCACTCCAAGTTCTGTGAAGAGAGGGGTTCCTTAGGTGGCCATCCTGTCCATCGCCATGGCTTTTCCCAGGGTGTTTGTGATGATCCTGTGGGCCTTGGACTGAGCTAGTGCTTCCTGCAGCAGAGACCAGCCCTGCAGACTCTGGGGGAAGCCCTGATCCTCAGATGCCTTTCTTCCCACCCAGCCTGACCAGCCTCGAATGCAGAGCTCTCCCAGGGCCGCCTGAGCCACCTGTGAAGGTGGAGGAAGGCCAAACCACGCTTTCCTGTAGGCGATTCACTGCCGGCTTGCTGCCCCTCTCCCAGTGCGGCTGACTGTCTCGGCTTCTATTCTCATGACGACATTTGCACAGTGGAATCATGCAGAAACGTACTTTGTTTGGAGCAATGCCTCACATACATTTTTTCTGATACAGCCTACAAATGGAGAAAGGCACCATTGTTGAACACTTTCCGTGGGGGGGTGAGGATGGTGAGAGAGTGATTTTCCCAAAGGAATACATCTTACTTAATATTCTAGAAAAATCAAGTACTACACAACCCTGAATTCAAAAGCTCTCTCTGTATGTGTGTTAAAATCAAGGTCAATGTGTCATGTGCTGTGTGATCCCAAGGCTATATTTAGCCTGGCAAATTAGTATTTTTGCATTAGAACATTTTATCCTTGCAAAGGATAGCAAGGATTCTCCCCGGACACAATTCCAGATGAGTAGAATCCATTCATTTGGGGAGGAGTATGAAGAAACTGTTTTGGAAATTGAGATCCAACCCAAAGCACCTGCGATTGTTCCTGTTTGAGATCATTTTTCCTTTTGAGAAAAGTTTAAATCAGTGTTAAATGCAGCATGGAGATGGACCCAGAGAGTGGGAGGCATTGCTTTCGCATGAAATCACAATGTGTGCGTTGTTTAAAAATATTCTTTTCATCGTATGCTTCATTACCAAAACAATTCACAGCCTTCAAAGGACGACAGACGTTATGGTGGAAGCAACAGAGAGAGTATAAACTAGAAGAAAGAAAAGGGAAGAAATCCCTCCTTCTCCAACCACCACTCAGAATGGAATTGAGTTTTTTCTTCTAGGGAATTCCCTGTAATCCCCAGGGATGGCTTGACCTTGAGGTTTGATACTGGGAGAAGCTAAGAGGAAAAGGGGAGGGAATTAACATTTTCTGAGTGCCAGACACCAAACGGGTTGCTTTATCTTCAATGTCTTACCTAATGCTCACAATCACCACCATTTTTCAAATGAGGATGCTGAGGCACTGGGAGGTTACCAGGTAACCAGTCAAGCTGTGCGACGCCAGCCAGTTTTCTTAGGCAGTTTTCCCTCTTGTTACTAAACCAGTGCTAAAGGGCCCTGGTGCTCGGAGTTTGGTCTGAGGACATGCGGCATTAGCATCACCGTTACCCAGGGGCTTTGTTGAAACTAGAGAATCCTGAGCCCCATTCCAGATCTGCTGAGTCGGAATCTGCATTTGTAACAAAATCACTAGGGACCTGTATGCACAGTATGGTGTGAGAAGCTCTACCACCCCGGACTTGGAGGGCGAAGTTCTGGCAGATACCACCGAGAAAACTAGCCAAACCTCAGGACTGCGATCAGCAGACTGACTTGAGGGATTGGGCTCTCTGGGAGGGGGGATGGGTGCAACTACCAATAGAATCTAGCAGGATGCAGCTAAGCATCTTAAAATGCACAGGATGCCCCCCTCCCCTCGCAACAAAGAATTATCTTGCCCCGAATGTCCACAGTGCTGATGCTGAGAAACCCCCGATCTAGTCATCCGTATCTGGAATTCACATCCTGTAGATATGTTTCCATAGCTTCCGATGCGTGCGGCTCTCTAGCAAGTGTAACTTAGATGATACTGATTGCATTTTGCTATGCAAATGTGATTCTCGTTACTGGGACTTGGAAAGAGTAAAAGAGCTGAAATTGCAGCATGATAGATTTCCGTTAGGGTTATGAGAGTGTCTGGCTCTGGTACCCAGGATGTTGCAGAAATGTTTCTGAGCGTGTACTGAGTGCCCCCCACTGGGGGTCATTTTCCCTGGTCCAGTCCTGCCTGGCAACAGTACCTTTTGTTTGTTTTACTCCCCAAACTTGCCCAGGCCTCTGTTCTATTTCTCAGCCTCCAAGCAAGCTGTGTTGGATCAGTGGTGATACCTGGAGGCTGGGGGAGGAAAGGGAATAAACGCAAGACTGGTGAAGGGAAGCAAAGCCTGTTTCCTACCACCTTGCCTCCCTGCCTGCCCCTGGGATCTACTCATCTCCCCCTTTTCTCACTCAACTCCTCTAATTCCAGCACCTCCACTGACAAACACCTCTCCTCTCCTCTCTCCCTGCCCCTTCTCTCTCTCTCTAGATTCTGGTCCAGAACGTCTGGACCTCTCTCCCCTCCATCGCCTCTGTCTCCCTCCCTCCTTTTCTCACTGTCTTCCGTTTGTGAGCTGAAAATCAACCTGAATCACGACTGGGAAGTGAAACCAGGATGCCCAGTGTATATTAAGGGAGGGAAAAGTTTTGAACTGAAATTCTATCCGATAAAGAACCCTTGTCATTTATCTCCTTCAGAATGGCTACAAACACCTCTACCTACTTTCTTGTTCTACTCTGATTAAAACTTGCTTTTTCTCGAGCTCTAGAGTTGGAAAACAGAATTCTTTCTTGGTTCTAGTGTGTTTTCCAGCTTTCTTTCACTGTCGATATTATAACGATCATTTTCCTATACTTTTGAATGAACATTGTCATTGAAGTAGATTGTTCTCAAAAAGTTTTAGATTTATCGCCGAGGCATCCCAAGGAGAAGAAAATCTCTTCGCAACTTCTGTGTACCTTCTTTTCATAACTCTCATGATCCTTTGCAAATGAAAGGGGACGCCTTGGGGAGTGAACGGCAGGCTACACAGAACGTCCAGCTCCAGCATTTGGAGCCAGAGGCCAGGGCAGATGAAGCTGGAGTGCTGGGCTTCTGGCCAGAGTGGAATGAATCTTCCCAGCACTGGGAAGCCTGTGTTTTTCCAGCAGACCAGCTGATCTGCTCCAGAGGGCTTTAAATTGGGAAATGGGGAGTTCTGGGGAATAGTGGAAATCAGAGAACAGGAGATCAATTGCTATGGAGGATTATTGGTTATGTCACAAAAAGGGGGAGATTTGACATCTGGTAACTGATTCCTAGTAATTGTTTTGAGAAAATAATTGGGAAATCAGTATTAGAAACAATTTTGTCTTTAATATGAGTCCTAAAGGTGTATAAATGAGAGGAAGAGGACTTTCCTGGTGGTCCAGTGCTTAAAACTCTGCACTTCCATTGCAGGGGGCGCAGGTTCAATCCCTGGTCGGGGAACTAAGATCCCACGTGCTGCGCAGTGTGGCCAAAATAAATAAATAAATAAATAAATAAATGGGAAGAAGAAAACCTTAGAGGACTTTGTCCCCCGAGGTACCCCTCCTGTCTTCAGCCCACACCCTCTAAGTGTGTTGTCACATCTCATGAACGCCTCAGGGGTCCTCTTGGGCTTGATAATGTATGCCATCTTTTGAAAGATCCACTAAATTCTTTTGGCCACAAATTACGCCTTTCAAAATTGGCCTGGAAGAATGCTAGTAAGAATCATTACACAATTGACTACTGCAAATCCTTGGACACATACAGAGTAACAATTACTGGGGCTTTATGAAGAATGGCTCCAAACCAAGGGCAGAGTTTACATGAACAGAGGAAGACATAATTCAATATGTGTACAATTGAATAAAACCTTGAACCTTTAACATGGGCCCAATTTCATACACAAATTGGGATGAAGCTTCTTTCAAAAGAGCGTAACTTTGAAAAAGCTCAGATTTTCATATTTCTTCAGTGACTTGAATCTTCCATAAGTGCAGATACTGGGAGATTAAAGGGGATTTAAGATGCTTCGGATAATGAATATTTATTGAAAATCAGGCCCTCTTCCAAGTGCCACATATGTTTAGCCATCTTTAACCCTCATAACATCCTCCTGTTGGGAAGGTACCAGTATTATAAATTGTTACAGATGAAGAAACTGAGCACAGTGGTTTAAGACAAGGGCATATATCTAGTGGCACAGTCAGAATTCGAATCCTTGTAGTCTGGCTTTTATACACAGTCTCTTTTTTTTTTTTTTTTTTTTTTGTGGTATGCGGGCCTCCCTCTGTTGTGGTCTCTCCCATCGCGGAGCACAGGCTCCGGACGCGCAGGCTCAGCGGCCATGGCTCACGGGCCCAGCCGCTCCGCGGCATGTGGGATCCTCCCAGACCGGGGCGCGA
>NC_041222.1:14798206-14804408 GCF_002837175.3 Physeter macrocephalus | reverse complement strand
CCGCGCCACCAGGGAAGCCCCACAGTCTCTTAATCTTTACCATCCTTATCCTGTCTTCTTTGTACTTAAGACGAACTAAACTTGCCCTCTCTTACTGCGGTTGAGGGTGTGAATCTCAGTCCATAAGCAAAGGCTTGCAAAAAACATAGCATTTTATAACTTACGTAAATTAACTTAATTTTGTCTCCAAGCCTTCAATCTGTCCAGCTAACAGAAAATTTAACCTCAGTTATCTTGGGAAAACGCCCACCTTATGATTGCATCCAAGGTCTAAGGTTTTAGGAAAAGGGCCATCTAGACACCTCTCGACACCGGTTTTAGTTGTGATTTCCAGTCACGTGTCTATATTGCTTTGACTGTTCCTGTCCACATGGGCAAGTTTGAGGCTCTCGGCTGTTCCACACAGGCATGGGATGGAGCCCGGGAATCCTTGGCAAATCTGGGAACCTGGAGCCTGGAGTCTTTCCTCTCTGAAGTCTTGCCAGCTCTACTGGGAGCTTCCAGGTAACAGAGCAAAACACCCAGAGGCAGAGGATGGAAGGATGCTTTCTAGAATGCCTTGCATAATCTTGTCTATAGCTTAGATTTTTACAAAAGCTAGGAAGAACCTTGACTCCTTGACACCAGATCTCCAAAGCAAGCATCCTGCTGGCTGCCTGCCTGCCTAAGGGGGAGGAAGGAGGAGAGAACGTAAAAGGAGAAGACATTCATTAAGATCTCAGAAATAGTCATGGACTAGAGTGGTGGTTGCCAGGGCCTGGGGGGAGGGAGGAATGGGGAGTTAGTGTTAAATGGGTACAGTTTCAGTTTTGCAAAATGAAAAGAGTTCTCTGGATGGGTGGTGGTGATGGTAGCAGAACAATGTGAGTATACTTAATGCCCCTGAACTGTACACCTGAAAATGGTTAAAATGTTGAATTTTATGTTTGTGTATTTTACCATGATAAAGCATAGTCATCCATACAGAAATTTTACTTCATTTGTACCAATTTTGACTTTTACTAAAAACAGTCAAAAGATAAATCCAAATGACAGAAATAGAAAATAAACATCACCATCAAAAAAAAAAAAGTTTAGGGCGTCCCTGGTGGCACAGTGGTTGCGCGTCCGCCTGCCGATGCAGGGGAACCGGGTTCGCGCCCCGGTCCGGGAGGATCCCACATGCCGCGGAGCGGCTGGGCCCGTGAGCCATGGCCGCTGAGCCTGCGCGTCCGGAGCCTGTGCTCCGCAACGGGAGAGGCCACAGCAGAGGGAGGCCCGCATACCACAAAAAAAATAAAAAATAAAAAAATAAAGTTTATGAAAAACTATCTTTTGAAAGCTAAAGGAGAGCAGTAGATTTGAATCCTCCAGTGGTGGGTGTGTTCACTTCCTTCAAGGGAAGCGCTGGTCTTGTCTGACCTCTGAGCCCAGCCTTGGTCTGGAAGACAGTGGGCCCCGAACACCCAATGGTAGAGTGGCCTCAGAAGGTGTCTGAGGTCCAAGTGGTCCATTCCCTTGAAGAACACTCAGCAAGATGGGCCCGTGTGGTTCATGGTACCCTCTTTGGAGGCCACAGGACTGATTCGAAGAGGAGAACATGTGTTGAGCTGTGTTTTCCTACTGTCTAGGCTGTTCTCTGGCCCTGGGATGAGGGCAGCTCCGTAATTACCACACCTCTGTCATCAAAGGAATCCCGAGTTGTCACATTTCTCAGTATTGTTTCCTTTGCAAATTAATTCTTGTTTGTCATATTTCCAAGGTGGAAACTACCTCTCCTCGCTTTTTTTTTTTTCCCACTGTAGCTCCATGATAAGGGAAATGATGGATGCCTGGACTTGTCTTCTGGCAACCAGGGCACTGCATATCTGGGCCCTGCAGGGGCCCGAGCTCTGAAACAGGAAGAGGTGCCTGTCGAGGTCTCAAAGACACACTTTCTTAGAGTTTGCTGTCTTCTCATGCTTCCCCGGCTGTCAGAAAGGGCATGAGAGTGACCCGGGGGTTGCGAGGCTGTGGAAACGCAGTGGGGGCAGCCCTGGATGGCTCTTCCCCTCTGTGGGCTTTGGTGTCACCCCAGCAGGGTGACTTCCAGGTGGAGGGCCAGCTCCCTTACACCCATGACAGCAGGGTCCCTTCTGCCTGCCGGCCCTGACAAGCATGCTGGGGCATTTCTGTGATGGCACTGCTAGTTCTTCCCCTTGCTTGCTTGTTTTTCGTTTTAATTGCGGTAAAATACACATAACATAAAATTGACCATCTTGACCATTTTCAGTACGTTAAGTACATTCACATTGTTGTGATACCATCACCATCCATCCGTCCACAGAACTTTTCATCTTGTAAAATTGAAACCCTTTACCCATTAAATACCAACTCGCCCTTCCCCTCTCCCCTTCTAGCCCCTGGTAACCACCGTCTACTTCCGGCCTCTCTTAGTTTGGCTACTCTAGGTAACTCATCTAAGTGGAATTACATAGTATCTCTCCTTTTGTGACTGGCTATTTCACTTAGTATAATGTCCTCAAGGTTCCCCCATGTTTTAGCAGCTGTTAGAATTTCCAGCCTTTTTAATATTGGTGAATTATATTCCAGAGTATGTCTATACCATATTTTGTTTATCCATCATCCATCGATGGACACTTGGGCTGCTTCCACCATTTGCCCCCCCCTTGTTGTTGAGAGGCAGGATCCATCTGTGAAATCCTCCGGAGATCAGAAGAATTCCCCAGTCCCTACTTTCAAGGAGTTCACTTCTCTAGCAAGTGCCAAAGTACTAATACAGGAAAAACTATATCACAGTAAATCATCGTATATTATGAGACATCTGTCAGGACGTGTCACAAGAGGATGTGGATTTGCAAAATGCATGGCTTAGAGAGAGTACACTCTATAGTGTGGATTCCAGAGGTAGGTAGCCCGAGCCCCAGTTCTGGCTTTGTCTTTAGTATCCATGTCACTGGGGGAATTACTGAATCTTTCTAAGCTTCAGTTTCCTTCAGTCTGTAGAATGGGGATAATAGTACTTTCCCCAGAGAGTTGTTGGGAGGATTAAATGAGAAAACATTGATAAAGAGTTTAACAGAGAGCCTGGCATGTGGTTAGCATTCAAGACTAACATATAGAGGAAGCAACCTATTACCCACTAAATGTCAGTCAGTTCTTTTTAATATATTGTTCTTGTTCTCTTAATCTGACTGTAAACATTGGTATCTGCATTTGCCACAATTTCGCAAGTATTTGTTGTTCCTGTTCTGTCTTTCCTCTTCATCTCCCTTTAAGATTATGGTAGTTTGCATGGTAATCGATTTTGGAGATTCTCAGATTATTCAGTAAGAATAAGCTGTTTTTATCAGATAATTGATAATAAAAGTGAATATGGCCTGGCTTTCTTATCCATGGGAGGATATAAAATGAGGAAGGGAATGACCATTAGTAGATAACCTTTATCTCACTGGCGAGGGAATTAGCTTTCCCTAACTCTGGGCCCCTTAGAGAGAGGGGGAGGCCGGGTTCCATCTCTTGGTAACATAGGTCTGATAACATTGCTTATGTAGATAGTGCTCTTGTGGCTGTTCTCTCAATTAAAAATTTCATATTTAGATTATTTTAATCTCAAAGATGGAAATACTCTCATTTTTTCTAGTAATGCTTAAGAAAACTTTAAAAAATTAAATTGAGGGCTTCCCTGGTGGCGCGGTGGTTGCGCGTCCGCCTGCCGATGCAGGGGAACTGGGTTCGCGCCCCGGTCTGGGAGGATCCCACGTGCCGCGGAGCGGCTGGGCTCGTGAGCCATGGCCGCTGGGCCTGCGCGTCCGGAGCCTGTGCTCCGCAACGGGAGAGGCCGCAACGGAGGGAGGCCCGCATACCACAAAAAAAAATAAAAAAAATAAAAAAAATAAAAAAAAAATAAAAAATTAAATTGATAGTTTTGCTGAATGAAATATTTTTCTATTCAAGGGTGCCCTAAGGCATTCTAGAATGTAGATCTAAGGCACATCATCTGGCTGGTGCATTACTTTATTCTATTCCTGTTGGTCTGCTTGGTATTTCCAACCCAGGAGTCCACCGACTTGAAGGCTATTGAATACATTATTACCCAGGAGAAAAAAAGTCTGAGGCTCCCTTGCCCCAACAATAGATTTCTCTCTCTAAAAAAAAAAAAAAAATTAATAATAATAATAAAGGCATTTGAGAGGAGCGGGTGCAAACACAGGAATCTCCTTCACCCTAGCTGTTGCTAAGCTGTAAGCTAATATTGTGAGAGAGAAAAAATATCAAGGTCTCAACTTTCTTTGCCATCCTGCTTTGTATTTTTCACTAGTATTAACGAAGGTTTCCCCCCAAATGCTGGTTAAAGCTGAATGGTTTGTCCTTTAGTTTGTAGTCTAGGGAGCTTTGCTTAGATTAACTCAAGGTGCCCGGGCTTCTTCCACTCCTCTTGGAGTTCTTTTTACACCTTCCCTTTTATTCTGGTGGTATCTTTCAACCAGCTTTTCTGAGCAAGTATTTATGGTGATGATTACTCAGCCTGCTGGGGTGGGTAAAGGAATGTTGTGGTGCCTTTAAATATATTTGTCTATTTGTCATCAAAAGTGGAGACCAAACTTGGAGATTTCTTTTCTCTATTTAAATTTGGAGACTTTTCTTTTTGCCAAAATCTCTGGAGAATGATAAGGTAGCGGTGGTTGAAATACTTCTGCTGCTTTTAGCAAGGGAGGACTTAGCAAGTGAGAGTTTCCCAGATTGGGTTTAGATTCATATTTGTTTATGTTCCAAACTTTTTTTTTTTTTCTGTAATACCACAGTTTTGAGTATCAGCAGAACTTGGGGCAGATAGTATTTCATGGAATGTGTGTAATCCTTTGGGGTTGTATATTTTACTCAGACTTTCATGACGGGTTGGTTAAATAGGACAAAGTCTCCAGCAGACTTCACTTGACTCTTTTTGTTCTTTTCCTGTTTTCCTGATCAGACTTCTGTCCAGCCCCCTTTAAAGAGGGCAGCTGAGTAGCGTGAAAATAAGGGTTTTAGGTGGTGGTGCAGTTAAGTTACTGAGAGGTGTTCTGGGTTTGGTCTCACTTGACACTAATAGTGAAGCGATATGGGAAACCCCCCCCCACTTCGTCTGCTCCAGTGGTGGTCTGGGGAACTCTCCAGAGATGGAGAGTAACTCCCCTCTTGGTTTTCTCACTTCTGGGTACCAGAAATAATTAGCCCTTGGTTGGCAGAGTGTAGAACTGCCCACCAAGGAGGGATCTTACAGTACAGAAGCAAGAGCATAATGTAGGAAGGAAGTTGACATTTTTCAGGGTCAGCTCTACCTAATTTGCAAAATGTTATATTTTCGAAAGCCATCAAGTAATCCACAGACTCATCAAATCAAAGGGCTAGGTTGTAGGGAAAGAATCCTGTAGAATTGGGGAGTTCAGAAGGACTTGATCAAGTTATTCTACCTCCCAAAGCCTTGGTTTTGTAAACTGCAAAATGGGCTAATAATACCTGTGATTAGTTGTTGCCATGCAGTAACCAATCCAGAGTGGCTGGTGTATTTTCAGTAATATATATATATTTTAAATTAATTAATTGGTTAATTTATTTTTGGCTGCATTGGGTCTTCGTTGCTGCACGCGGTTTTTTTCTAGTTGCAGCCAGCGGGGGCTACTCTTCGTTGCGGTGTGCGGGCTTCTCATTGTGGTGGCTTCTCTTGTTGCGGAGCACGGGCTCTAGGCGCGTGGGCTTTAGTAGTTGTGGCACGTAGGCTCAGAAGCTGTGGCTTGCGGGCTCTAGAGCGCAGGCTTAGTAGTTGTGGCGCACGGGCTTAGTTGCTCTGCGGCATGTGGAATCTTCCCGGACCAGGGCTCGAACCCGTGTCCCCTGCATTGCGGGTGGATTCTTAGCCACTGCATCACCAGGGAAGCCCTCATAATATATTTTTAATAAATGTAAATTTCCCTTCCTCGACCATTCAGGATCAAGTAAGTTGCCATGTAAAAGTGTTTTGAAAACTACGGGGCTTCCCTAGTGGCGCAGTGGTTGAGAGTCCGCCTGCCGATGCAGGGGACGCGGGTTCGTGCCCCGGTCCGGGAAGATCCCACATGCCGCGGAGCGGCCGGGCCCGTGAGCCGTGGCCGCTGAGCCTGTGCGTCCCGAGCCTGTGCTCCGCAACGGGAGAGGCCACAACAGTGAGAGGCCCGCGTACCGCAAAAAAAAAAAAAAAAAGAAA
>NC_041222.1:14788542-14797036 GCF_002837175.3 Physeter macrocephalus | reverse complement strand
GGCTCTAGAGCGCAGGCTTAGTAGTTGTGGCGCACGGGCTTAGTTGCTCTGCGGCATGTGGAATCTTCCCGGACCAGGGCTCGAACCCGTGTCCCCTGCATTGCGGGTGGATTCTTAGCCACTGCATCACCAGGGAAGCCCTCATAATATATTTTTAATAAATGTAAATTTCCCTTCCTCGACCATTCAGGATCAAGTAAGTTGCCATGTAAAAGTGTTTTGAAAACTACGGGGCTTCCCTAGTGGCGCAGTGGTTGAGAGTCCGCCTGCCGATGCAGGGGACGCGGGTTCGTGCCCCGGTCCGGGAAGATCCCACATGCCGCGGAGCGGCCGGGCCCGTGAGCCGTGGCCGCTGAGCCTGTGCGTCCCGAGCCTGTGCTCCGCAACGGGAGAGGCCACAACAGTGAGAGGCCCGCGTACCGCAAAAAAAAAAAAAAAAAGAAAACTACGGATATTAATTATTATTTGTGTTTGCCTCTTAGTTGACTTTAAAATATTTGTTTGTCTCAGGAACAGAGGAAAAATATCCCTTGATTGTGAGACAGGTGCATTTTTAGTATGTTAAGTCCACTGCCTATCTTTATTTTTTTTTTAAATTTATTTATTAATTTTTATTGGAGTATGGTTGCTTTACAATGTTGTGTTAGCCTCCACTGCACAACAAAATGAATCAGACATATACATACAGATATCCCTTCCCTTTTGGACTTCCTTCCCGTTTAGGTTACAACAGTGCATTAGGTAGAGCTCCCTGTGCTGTATTCCCAGTATGTTCCCATCAGTTGTCCATTCCTCCCACCCTACCCCTCTCCCGCCTTGGTATCCATATATTTGTTCTCTACATCTGTGTCTTCATCTCTGCTTTGCAAGTAAGATCATCTATACCATTTTTCTAGATTCCACATATATGTATTATTATACAATATTTGCATTTCTCTTTCTGACTTACTTCACTCTGTATGACACTCTCCACTGCTTATCTTTCTTGTGGCTTTATTAACATGGTCAATTTCAACCCTTCAGTATTCGTGGCACAGAATCTTCAGCTGTTTTCATCAAGTATGTTCTTGGGTTGTACGTTACCAGATGATCCTGTGGGTGGGTCTCTGTCGGCTCCAAAATTAAATGACATGTGTGAGTTTTCTTACTGACTTAACTCAAAAGCCATAGGATGACTGGGAGGCACTGAGGAAATGACAGCTTCCAGATAGTCCATCGGCCTTCCAGAACCTGTGTCTTTGGGGAGACAAGTGAGGCAGAGCTAGAGCTGCAGTTAAGTGACTCCCAGAGGCCCCTCACACTCACCGGTTTCCGCCTGGTCTGATTTATCAGGAGTGATGGGAACATGATTCAGAGATGGTCTTATAAGTATTTTTTTTCTGGTTGAATCATATCTGGTGGCTATTTCCATTTTTCTAATGTTATCTGATTAGCTCAGGGTTGCCCAACCTTTATTGTCCTGTCTCACTGAGGATTGCTGCTTGGTCATGAATGGGGAGACCCTGGGGAGGAAGAGGGTTGGCAGGCATTCCCCCCTGATGGGTATCCTGGCAAATTCCAGGGAGGGAAGCAGGTGATCACGACTTCCAGCAAAGCCTTACTAAAACCTTGCACACAACCCATTGTGGAAACACTTTCATCGACGCTAATACATTCATCTTCCCCTGAGAGGAGGCTGAGCTGACATCACCCTATCCCATATTGCACACGAAGAAACTGAGTCTCAAAGAAGCTAAGGGAATGGCTTAGAGTCCCACCCTTAGATCTGGTAAAATACCAGGTGGATACAGACCACTAAAGTTAGAGGAAAAAGGAAAGTTTAGAAAGACTTTCTCCTTCTACTTTAAACTTTCCTGTATTGGTTGGATACCTTCCAAAGAGTGATGATAATTATTTTTAAAATCATTTTAAAAAAAACTAAAAATGTATTATATTTGTGATTATTATTCAAATTTAAAGAAATGAAAAAGGACCTAATCAATCCTCTAGTTCAGTCCTCTCAGTTTTACATATCAGAGGACTAAGACAAGTGCCGTTAAGTAATTTGGTCAAGGTGATACATAAGCTGGCAAGTGGTATAAAATATATTCCAAAAACTTAATAGACTACCTGTGATTATTAAAGCTCTGTATTCCACTAAATATACCTTTAGCTGCCTGAACTACCCCAGATGACTCTGAGGTGTACTGTTGAAAGAAAGGCTCCTGACCCTTGGCTTTGGGGTCTGTGAGACCTGGGGTGAGAACTTGGTGCTTCCTGGTACGTGCATGGCCTCAGGGCACGTGACACTTCTTCCTTATATCTATTTCTTCATCTGAAAATGGGAATAATAATTCCCATCTTACAAAGTTAGAATTAGAAATTAGAGGTAATGAATTAGGTAGAATCCATCTGAAATTGCCATGTTTATAGATTAAGATGGTCAAGTATTGGGAATGTCGTATAGTTTAAACTAAAATATAAAGAGTCTGATAGATGCTCAGTAAATAGTAACTGTTCATGTTATAATAGGGGATACAATAGAATTTTTATGGATATTATAGTGAGGTCCCAAATGTCTATTTTCTTTTCTCAAGGAAACAAGGAAGATCAAAATGGCTCTGCGTTTTCTTAAATTTTACAGGTGATCTCTGACTTTGGAAAGCTTCTTATTTGAGTGCCCGCCCTCCCTCCATGGCCCTTCAGGACGTGATCATTCTTTTGATGTCTTTGACAGTTCATGGCTCAGTTAACTTGCTTCCATTGCTCTTGGGGACAGGTCCTCTGTAACCCCTCCTTCCGGTTTTCTTTCACTGAAGATCAGTTATTTTTATTTTATTTTATTAAAAAAATTTTTTTTTAATTAATTAATTTTTGGCTGTGTTGGGTCTTCGTTTCTGTGCGAGGGCTTTCTCTAGTTGTGGCGAGCAGGGGCCGCTCTTCATCGCGGTGTGCGGGCCTCTCACTGTCGCGGCCTCTCTTGTTGCGGAACACAGGCTCCAGACGCGCAGGCTCGGTAGTTGTGGCTCACGGGCCCAGTTGCTCCGCGGCATGTGGTATCTTCCCAGACCAGGGCTCGAACCCGTGTCCCCTGCATCGGCAGGCAGATTCTCAACCACTGCGCCACCAGGGAAGCCCCCGAAGATCAATTATTTTTAGATTAGAAACTTTTCTGCTCAATAACTGCCCTGCCTCACTAATGCATAGAAAATGGATATCTTTTCAGGATTTTTAGCACTGTTATAGTTTCTCTTCAGATAAATTTTGGCTAAAGCTCTATAAAATGCACCTAGACTGAAGTAATATTACTGAGTTATAAGAACCTGAGGATGATTTGGGGGATTCCTGTGTTCTGGACGTCACTGTGTAATTACCTAAATGTTTTGCCTTGGGCTTCCTATGACTAGTTTATAAATATACAAGATTTATAAGGTCATTCTAAGTAAAAAATTTGGTTATTTATGGTTTTTCTCGGCATTATATATTCATAGATAGTGCAGACAGTGAGCGTTAAGGAAACAGTGAGGGGTGAGTTATTATTAGTTCATATTATTATTTCATTTTATTGGATTTTTGAATTTTTTCTTCTCAGATTTTCTCTGAACCAGTATAACACTACATCCAGGGAAATGTGTTACTTAAGCTTGTTGGTAAAAGAAATTTAACCATGTTTTGCTATAAAACAAACCACTGACGTGGGCAGAGGTGGGGGGAGAGGGGAGAAAGAAATAGAAGAAAATAATGAGAAAATCCTAAATCTTCATCATTTTCCATAGGCTTCAACCCAGTTTTCTACTCCCCAAAGTGACAGGCTAAGCCATTTTGTTTGTTTTCTTTTGAACGATGAAGAAAAAAGAAGCTGACATTCATGTAAAACTTAACTCACTCAACAACTTCAGATTCCTGGTGGCAACATCACTCTGCATACATTTTCAAGATTTATCTTGTTTCATTAAAACTGCAGATGTTACGTCATCTGTTCTACTTGTCTACATAGTTTTATTACCAGGCAACTTAGTAGTCTTGCAGTCTAGGTAAAAACAGGAAAGAGAAGAAATGGGAAAGTTGGAAGAATAAATTCCACCACCTCCAGTGTGGCAGTGATTGTCAGTAATGAAATACGAAAGGATCAGGTACCATGCATTTAGATGCCCTATGAAGAAAGCAGATCTAAGGTAGTAACTTTCAAACTTTTAAAAAAGTTTTATCATTTAGTTAGATTTCCCAGGTGGCCACTAGAGAATGGATTTGGAGGAGCTTGCAATGGTCCAAGGCCAGGGAGGGCTTTTGAGGGCAGTGGCGGGGTAACAAGGAAGAGGCACATTTATTCTTCCCTGACCTTTCATGTGACCCCTCCTTGGCTCCCTTCCCACGCTTCCTCCTTTTGTCTTTTTCTCCTCTGTAAGGGCAGGATTCCACGGCAGCCTTTCAAGATCTGGCACTTAGCTTATGCTCTGAGAATTTACCAAGTGAATTCTTGCTTCTCGTAAATAGTAACCCACCAGCCAGGGTGGCATGTAGGAGAAACAGGATGGGATATCCAGCCATGGACCAGGTTGCCAGCGCTAAAGCGGGGCTCATTGCAACATAGCGCTTTCTGCCTGTGTGTGAAGGATGGAGGAATGCTGAGCTTGGACCATGAGGGTAAAAGTAGCCTCTCAAAATACCCTGCAGCCATGCTGGAATGGATGGGATGATGGACTCACTCTGGACCAGCTCCACGGCTTGCTTGGCAGGTGACCAAGCAGAATGGGGCGGTCCCTGATTGATCAGAGGTCTCCAGAAACTGCCTGCTGCTAACCTTGGATCTTTCTAGAATCATGTAGATGATAGAATTTGCCTGTGGTGTCATTTGTGGAAAAGGAAGAAAAACGGAAGGTGGACCTGAGAGAAATGACTTGTCCTGGGTCCTCCCTGTTCTGAGAATGGTGCTAAGGGTTTGAAGGAAGGGACGGGGATGAGAGGATGGGGAAGACATTGGTTGAGAGAGATTTGAAGTTAGGACACAGGCATCCTTACATGCAGGAGTCGTGTCTTGTTTGGGGGAGCAGTGTTTATATAGCATAAACGCTCTGGAGGTATATGGACCACCAGGAGGCATAATCTATCCATATGACGCCTGCCCTACAAAGGCAGTCAGCCTGCCCAGATAACCCACCACAGAGAGCAGCCAGCTTTTAGACTACTCTCTAATTAAATGACTTTTTTCCCTGTACCTTGCTCTCACTTTGTGGGCTACTCAATTCATTTCCCCTGTCTCTTGAGTTCGGCCCCGATTCCCCCTTGGTCGACACCCCAAATGACCCTATTTCTTGGGCTCACCCAGCTGGCATTCCTCTTGCCTTCCTTGCTTAACTTTGCATGTCAGCTTCAATGTGATTCTCTAAAGAGAACATATTATTAAAAAATGGAAATCTGAGGCAATGAGGAAGAGTAGAAATGCATCACTGTTTCTTTTTAAGCCCAAGAATTCACACAGCAACAAACCCAAACAGTTAATTATTGCCTTAGGAAAGGTTTCTACGACTGTGCTTGCCAGGTACAAGAAAGGAAAATTACAATTGATTTCTGCATTACTCTTGGAATAACCTCATCATAGATTTTCAAGCACAGACTGAGCCTTTTTGTAAAGCCCTGAAGCTTCTATCTGCAAGTCCATTTTAAGGACAGATTCCCTGTTCTGAGCAAGAATGTGTCATCGCTGGCCTTGTGTTTTCAGATTGACACAAAGCTTTGGGGGGAAAAATGCTTTAGTAAAAAGGCTAAGGGTTGTTCTTCCAGAGGAGTTCCTGGAAACTTCTCAACTGGGACATTTGAAGCAAGCCTCATGACCTGACCTGAGAATTGCCACAGCTGACATGCTTTTATAGGATGTTCTACAAGGACCTATTTTTGTGATCCACAGACTTGGGCCATGGTTAGCCTAGCTTGTTGTTTTATCTCAGTTAAAAGACTTTTATTAAAAGAACAAACAAGAAAGTTCAGATGAGTCAAGAATGTATTTTAATAAAGAAGATGTGGTAGAGATATACAATGGAATATTACTCAGCCATAAAAAAGAATGAAATAATGCCATTTGCGGCTACATGGATGGACCTAGAGATTATCATACTAAGTGAAGTAAGTCAGAAAGAGAAAGACAAATACCATATGATATCACTTATATATGGAATCTAAGCAAACTAAGTCAGAAAGACAAATACCATGTGATACCACTTATGTGTGGAATCTAAAATATGACACAGATGAACATATCTACGAAACAGAAACAGACTCACAGATATTGAGAACAGACTTGTGGTTGCCAAGGGGGAGGCGGGTGGGGGAGGGAAGGATTGGGAGTTTGGGGTTAGCAGATGAAAACTTGTATGTATAGGATGGATAAACAACAAGGTCCTACTGTATAGCACAAGGAACTATATTCAATATCTTGTGATAAACCATAATGGAAAAGAATATGAAAAAGAATGTATTTGCCTGGGCTGATATAACTGGCTGTATAACTGAGTTACTTTGTGGTACAGCAGAAATTAACACAACACTGTAAATCAACTATACTTCAATAAAATTATAAAAAGAAAAGAATGTATTTTATTAATTAATTTGTTTTTGCTGTGTTGGGTCTTCGTTTCTGTGCGAGGGCTTTCTCTAGTTGTGGCAAGCGGGGGCCACTCTTCATCGCGGTGCGCGGGCCTCTCACTATTGCAGCCTCTCTTGTTGCGGAGCACAGGCTCCAGACGCGCAGGCTCAGTAGTTGTGGCTCACGGGCCTAGTTGCTCCGCGGCATGTGGGATCCTCCCAGACCAGGGCTCGAACCCGTGTCCCCTGCATTAGCAGGCAGATTCTCAACCACTGCGTCACCAGGGAAGCCCAAGAATGTATTTTAGATGCCAGCTCTAAGGATGTAACTAGAGGGCAAATTATATTGTTTTAAGTTTCTCCAGGGACTCGGGTTTACATCCAACGTCATCACTTCTATATGGAAAATTCTACCCAAAAGTCTTTTCTCTGTGCAGGTTCAGAAAAAAATTTGGGGGGTACTATATTTCTTAAATGTAACTAGCAAATATATTATGAAGATGTGTTAGTTTTTTTCTGAAGGCTGACTGGATTGCTACTTGGCATAAACTTTTAACTGTTCTATTCTTCCGTCAGGATGTTTATATAGCTTCATGTATCTCTCCACAAAATACATATTAATTGCCAAGGGAACAGAGTAAATTTGCAGTGGAGGAACCTGGCAGACACCACCCTAGTCTCAAATTAAAAACTACCACCATTAGTAATTGGACAAATTGACATTGATCACCATCTGATGAGATGAGCAAGAGAAAAACACAGCATCACTTCTGTGATATTCCTACAAAAACTCGTAACTTCGATCTACTCATGAGAAAATATCAGATAGCCCCAGATGGGAGAGCAGTCAACAAAATAACTGGTTTGTAATTTTTTAAAGCATCAAGATTATGAAAGACCAAGAAAGTGCCCCAAATTGAAGGAGACTAAAGAGACATGAGAATAAATGCCACATGGGACCCTGGATTGAACCATTTTTAAATAAGAACATCATTGGGATAACCGTTGAAATTTGAATGGGGTCTGTAGTTTAGATGGTGGGATTCTGTCAATGTTAATTGCATGATTTGGAGGCTGTACTGTGGCTAGGTAAAAAAAGGTCCTTATTTTTAGGAAATGTACACGGAAGTATTAGGAATAATGAGCCTTATATTTGCAACTGACTCCAATGGTTTAGAAAAGAATTATATACACACAAATTCTAATAAGGTTTTAAGGTAAAAGACATTATAAGAGGCGAATTAGAAGGCTATGCTCTTTCATGCTGGGACAGTTATTTTTGCTGTCAGTTTGACAATCTTGAGAAAATTCTAGCTGATGCTTGGAGTGCCAGTGTTTTCACGCACCAGTCCTGTAGTCTGGCCCTGCTCTTCTGAGATTTGAGTGGAAAGTAATTTCAAATATGTTGTGAAATTTACCAGTGTAAAATTGCTGCTGTGAACAGGATTTAATCTGTTTAGGGTTTAGACACCTTATCTTCAAATTCCTCTGACATGAAGTATTGAGCTAGTACTACATAAAAGTGTTTGAAGACTGAATCAGATGTGTATGTGATTCATATAAGTGTATAATTTACCTATAATATTTATTTTTCCTGATTATGAAAATACTACTATAAAAACTGTAGATATACAAAGTATGAAAACAATAAAAAGAAAATAAAGTTCAAATAGAATCTCACCACTCAGAAACCACAGGCCACTGGTAATATGTAGGCTTATTTCTTTCTAATATATATTTCTTAAACTGTCCCCATTCTTGAGACAGCATGCTGAATATATAGTTTTTTCTACAAACTCAAAAAATATTAAATATCAAAAAACATTAGTTTTGTATCCTAATGTTTTTATTCATTTTAGCATAAGCATTTTCCCAGTAAAGAAATTTCAGATTTTTTTTTTTTTTTTTTTTTTTTTTTCCGGTACGCGGGCCTTTC
>NC_041222.1:14776389-14788363 GCF_002837175.3 Physeter macrocephalus | reverse complement strand
GACGCGCAGGCTCAGCGGCCATGGCTCACGGGCCCAGCCGCTCCGCGGCACGTGGGATCTTTCCGGACCAGGGCACGAACCTGTGTCCCCTGCATCGGCAGGCGGACTCTCAACCACTGTGCCACCAGGGAAGCCCTCAGATATTTTTTAAGCTTTTCATTTTCACATAATTTTCAACTTAGAGAAGAGTTGGCAGGAATAGTACAAAGAATTTTTGTGTTGCTTTAACCAACTGTTAACATTTCTCATAGTTGCTTTCCCTCTCTCTCTTCATATTCATGTATATGTGAATTTACATATATAATGTACGTGTGTTACATATATTTAGATATTATTTTTAATACAGCTTTTTTTTGAACCATTTAAAAATAAGTTGCAGACATCATGCCCCTTTGTTATTTTTATAGTCATAATAAAGTTTGAAAATACAGGAAATTTGATATTGATACAGTACTAATATCTAATATAAACTCCGTTTTCATATATTGCCAGTTTTCTCCAAAATGCTCTTTATAGCAATATTTTTTTAACCCCCAAACCAGGATCCAATTCAGGATCATTTAGATGTCATGTCTCCTTAGCCTCTTTTCTTCTGGAAAAATTTTTCAGCCCCTTTCTTTTTTTCTTTTAATTTTTCTTTTCTTTTTTTTTTTGGCTGCTTTGGGTTTTCGTTGCTGTGCGCAGGCTTTCTCTAGTTGTGGTGAGCGGGGGCTACTCTTCATTGCGGTGCATGGGCTTCTCATCGCGGTGGCTTCTCTTGTTGCAGAGTACGGGCTCTAGGCCATGTGGCCTTCAGTAGTTGTGGCACACGGGCTCAGTAGTTGTGGCTCGCGGGCTCAGTAGTTGTGGCACATGGACTTAGTTGCTTTGTGGCATGTGAGATCTTCCCAGACCAGGGATTGAACCTGTGTCCCCTGCATTGGCAGGAGGATTCTTTTTTTAAAATTAATTAATTAATTTTTTTAACATCTTTATTGGAGTATAATTGCTTTACAATGGTGTGTTAGTTTCTGCTGTATAACAAAGTGAATCAGCTATACATATACATATATCCCCATATCCCCTCCCTCTTGCGCCTCCCTCCCACCCCTCTAGGTGGTCACAGAGCAGCGAGCTGATATTCCTGTGCTGTGCGGCTGCTTCCCACTAGCTATCTATTTTACATTTGGTAGCGTATATATGTCCATGCCACTCGCTCACTTTATCCCAGCTTAACCGCTGCACCACCAGGGAAGTCCCAGCCCTTTTCTTGATGTTGACGTTTATGAAGAGTACAGGAAATGTCCCTCCATGTAGATTACTCGGTTTTCTACACATGGTCGTAATAGCTACTAAACATTCTATTGAAATATATTTAGATAATGGTTTATGTTGGGCAGTTAGGTGCTTTCCAGATGTTTGCCTTTATAAATAATATGGCAGTGAACAGCCTTATACTTACGTTTTTGTAAACATCCCTGATTATTTTTGTCTAAAATAATCCTGGAAATGAAAATGCTGGGTAAATTGGCCTGGGTATTACAACATATTTCCAAATTGCTTTTCAGAAGGGCGAAAAGGGCAGTAATAAAATCTCACAGGTTGCCAAATGAACCTCCGTTTTTGAAACCCAGGCGTCTAAAGGAAAGACCTATGGAATATATTTTATGTTGTTACTGTTTTTAAGTTTTCTCTCATATTTTTGTTAGATGTGCTGTGTTAAGTAAAAATGCAGGGTCCCAAACTATGCACACTTCATGTTTAGAAGTGTAGAGAAGACAGAGTTGCCAAAGCGGCCTCTGAGTTGTGCAGGCAAGCCAGTTGTTCTGGGTTGTTTATTCATTTGAAATTGATCCTGGTACCCATCGAGGTAAGATTACTGTATCTTTGCTTGGGGCTTCTTTTCACTACCCATACAGATAAAGCTTTGATATTTATTTTATGGGCAATTTTTAACATCTAGCACATGAGTGAGGCTGTCACACAGACTGTACCCCTCCAGTGACATGGCCCAAGCACAGCACTTGTCTCAGAAATGATACTAGTAGGCCTTTGTTCAATGAAGTGGATAGATTTGGTGGAGAGCTCTCAGTGAGTCAGAGTTTGGGGAATCGGCGCTCTTGGTAGTTAACAGCATAAGCTCTGGAGTCTGACTCTTGGGTTTGAGTCTCAGCTTACCACTTACTTGCTGTGTGACAATGGGCAAATCCCTTAACCTCTCTGAGCCTTGGTTCCTTTATCTGTAAAAGGAGGATCATAATGGTACCCATCTAATAGGGTAGTTGTGAGGACTAGGTGAGATAACACATAGAAAGTCCTAACGTGGCACATTCTAAACCCAAATTCAGTGTGAGCTTTCATGATTATAGTGACCGTCCATTCACTCTGAGGTTGTGCTTTGCAGTGGCAAAATCAGTTTTGCATCTTGTGAGGTTGGTAAGGCAGGTGTTAGTTCTTCCCTTTGACAGATGGGAAACCCAGGTTCAGAGAGGAGCTGTCAGCTGCCAAGGCTGTGTGGCCAGTACACGGTGAGGCCGGGCGTTCATCCCTGTTCTCTGAGTCATAGGTCAGGGCTCTTGTTCCTCAGATCCTCTGCGTCTTTCGTAACTCTGTACCTGGAAGTCCAAAGCTATCTGGGCAAATGTTAAATAAACCCCAGGATATGTCTTGATATAGACCAGGCATCAGCAAACATTTCTGTAAAGAGCAGGCAGTAAGTATTTCAGGCTCTGCCGGCGGTGTGGTGCGTGTTGGAATTACTCTGCTCTGCCTTTGGAACTTGAAAACTGCCTTAGACAATATGTAAATAAGTGGGCGTGGGTGTGTTCCAATAAAACAATATTTACAAGAACCTGTGGCAACCAGATTTGTCTCCTGCATGGGCTGTGTTTTATCAAACCCTGATTTAGACAGTTGGTGCACTTCTGGTGGGGGGAGCATGTGCATTTCATTATGTCGGCCACTCAAGAACCTTCTTTTGAATCCTTAGACATAGTGATAAATGCGCCAGTAGCTTAGGTCTGGCACTTAGTAGGTACTTGGTCACTGCTTGCCAAATACATGAGAATTTCTTCTATCAGTCTGTATTTTCCTATGGAGAATTTTTCTTAAGTTATATATTCCTATATTTTAAAAAAGATCGTGGTTTATTTAGCATCTACGAATTTTCAACTTCGTTTTGTTTTTGTAGCATGTCATTCTGAAATGACATTAAAAGCACATTGGGAAAAGAGCTCATACCCAAATGTATATGAAAAAAATTTTTTCAGATATTCTTAGTGTTTATTATATATCAGTTTATTTGATTTTCATTCTCTTGCAGTGAGGGTAATTTTTAATATAAACTCTCTTTGGGGATTTAGACAGTTTTTGTTTTAATTAGAAAGATATCTCATTTGTACTCTTAGACTACTGTTGACTCAAATAATTTAAAAAATAAGGGCTGAGGACACATTTGGTCTTTCAAACTAAACAACTACTCTTTGTAACCCAGACAAGAGCCAGCCTGTGGATACGCATGGGGTTTTGCATGGTGTGGGAAATGGCAGTGGTGGCCTCTTGACCCTCAGGCCAAAATACATTTAGTTGTACCTCGACCATGAGAGCAACCCTATATGACAACTAATTTTAGGAAATTTGTGTAGTTAATTGGAAATATTGCCCTGGGCAGTCCAACCTTGGCTGAATAAAGATGTTTTCTTTTAAAATCAGTACTTTGTTGCCTTCAATGATTATTCTGTATCAATCTGCCAAGAACTATTATTTCCCATTTGTAGAATTTGATGAAGTCCCTCAGAATCTCCTGGCTGTGGTCAACATTTCATCTGAAAGGCAGCAAATATACCTTTCTGTTGTATAGCAGGGAGTGAAAACATGTAGCTTTTTTTTTTTTTTGGCTGCGCCACTTGTGGGATTTTAGTTCCCCACTTGCGGGATCTTAGTTCCCCGACCAGGGATGGAACCCGTGCCCCCTGCAGTGGAAGCATGGAGTCTTAACCACTGGACTGCCAGGGAATTCCCGTATATAGCTTATTTTAATCTTCAAGCTGAGATATTAGGTTAATCATCGGTTTCCCTTGGTTTTTCCACAAAGAATCGTATGGAAAAGACTTCTATACAATCATTGTGATCCAGCCAGTGAATGGAGCAGCACCGTCCAGTTCCATTCTAGGCGATGCAGAACATCGCACTGTGCATTTGTCTGTCTGTACTTGTTGCCAGCTGGGAGAGATAGAGACTTGGGTTGGAAGGTTGAGGTTCCCTGTCTCAAAAAGTATCTTTCTTCTCCCTCTCTTCATCATGCAGTTTTGTGAACCTAACATTCAGCAGCTACCACGTGCAAGGCACTGTGCTAGGTAACCCTGGGGATATAAGCACGTAATTCATCACTACTGTTAACCTGCTGTATCCCAGAAGGGATTTGAAGGCAATTTGAAGGCTGCATCCCAGAAGGGAGACTAATGGTAGTCATTGGCAAACTGGCAGGCAAGGTCTTCAGGGTCTTCTGTTTTTCTAAAAGAAAAAGAACTTGGGAGGGGGAAAAAAAAGTCATATATTCCATCAGTTTTCAACCCCGTGTTTTATGCCACTAGGAGAAGATTCAATAGAAGTTGCCAAGAATATTGACAGTTCTAGATAGTCAAAACGGTTGAGGTGTGTTGTCAGCTAGGGTAAGAGATGGGGGAAGCACAGTGCTGCCTGTCTGCTTAGCACACATAGTGGTTATGATTAGACGTGGGAAGCGTGTACTTAGAGCACCGTCCTCCCTGGTCATTTTTCTGATCCCTCCGTTTATAAAAGCTGTGCCCACTGGTAATTTAGAAAGAATTGGATAAGCTGAATATTTAAAGTGTTTTGAGCTCAGGAAACCAATAAACAGTTCAAGAATCTGTGGTTTGTGTTAAAGTATTTTGTATCTTTCCAGAGATGGAATGAAAGGTACATATTTAAAGTGAATGCAGCCAGGACTTTCCTGGTGGGCACAGCCAAATAAATAAATAAATAAATATTTTAAAAAATAAATAAAGTGAATGCAACCTACTGTATAGCACAAGGAACTATACTCAATATTTTATAATAACCTATAAGGGAAAATAATCTGAAAAGTTTTATATTTATATATATCACTGAATCACTCTGCTGTATACCTGAAACTAACATGACATTGTAGTGAAAGTACAGGGTCCTAACCCCTGGACTGCCAGGGAATTCCCCTAACACCACATTGTAAATCAACTCTACTTCAATTTTAAAAAAGGACAAAAATTTAAAAATAAATAAAAAATAAATAAAGTGAATGCAGTAAGTAGAAAGAAGTACTGCTTCAACCTGGTAACATTGCAGAAATTGCTTTGGGAGTGCTGCAGAAAGACTATGTACCTTTTAATAAATAAGAGAAGGTGATTCTTCTGACACTCTATTTGCTTAATTTTCCAAAGCCTTCTAGAAGATGTCTATTTTGGAACGTCAACCAAACTAGCTCAAGTTGAAGGTTTTCCTCTTGATGAAAAGTAATGAAGCCAATGATATTTTTTTCCAGGGGGAAAAATTTACAACTTGCACGAGAGCATTTCATCGAGAATTACTGTCGTTTGCGTTTGGAAATTCACATCGTTAAAAAGAGGAATTTTGGAAAGGCAGGGGTGGACTAGAATTGTGGCTTGTATGTCGCCTGTAATCGTGTATTCCTTTTCTTAGGAACCTATTTTTCTTAGGGGATTATGTTCTGAAAATAGAGCACACCACACTTACCACCTGGCTTGGTGGGACATAGCATTTTGTTTACTGTTTGGGCTTACGTTCTGTGGACATGAGCATTTTCACAGACAATCCCAGGACTGAAAGGGCTCTTAAAGGTCAGCTAGTCCAGCCCCAGCATCCCCATCCCAAGTGGTCTTTCTGCCAACAACTAGAACCTGATTTTCCAGTGGCAGTCCAGCCTGTATTTGGACAGTGTCCAGGTGACAGAAAATTCTCCCGTATATGAACTGGAATCTCACATTGGCTTCTCTTCCTGTGCTTCATCATTGTTGGGAGTTTCATCGAGCCTGTGCAGTTCAGATATTACAGATTTGAAGAAATGTTTTCACACTCACACCATACCCCCACCCCACCCAGCCTTCACCACGCCCCCATTCCTCCACCTGTATCTCATTTGATAGTTAAAGCCCTTTACCACCAACCTCAACCTTCTTAATATGTGGAGTCAAGAAAGGAACCTGTGTTCTAGTCCAGAATATCACTTCTCTGACTCTTAGTTTTACACTTTCGTTAGTATAGCCCAAGCTAATATGGGAGGGTTAGGCTCTAAAGGGTGACGCTTGGTGTGGCAAATAAAAGTCACCCCTGGAATCACCCATGAAGTACAATCTATAGAAAAAACACATGGTTTTGTGTCTGTAGCCCTTACAATAAGTCCTGTTATCCTAAGGTTTAGAACTACTGATCTGGCCTAAAGAATGGAATTAAAGAAAAAAAAAAAAATCTTATCTGCAAGAGACTTCTGTGTAAAGAGAGTGGGTTGAACATCTTCTTTTGCTCCCAGCCACATAAAACCTCATTAAAGTGAGGTTTAAAGGGAGGTTTTATTGGGTTTTTGCTTTATTGTGGTAAAATGTGTATAACATCAAATTTACCATTTAACCATTTTGAAGTGTACAGTTTAGTAGTAAGTACGTTATCATTGTTATACAACCGTCACTACCATCCTTCTCTAGGATATTTTTTTTTTTTCTTTTTTTTTTTGCGGTACGCGGGCCTCTCACTGTTGTGGCCTCTCCCGTTGCGGAGCACAGGTTCCAGACGCGCAGGCTCAGCGGCCATGGCTCACGGGCCCAGCCGCTCCGCGGCATGTGGGATCTTCCCGGCCCGGGGCACGAACCCCTGTCCCCTGCATCGGCAGGTGGACTCTCAACCACTGCGCCATCAGGGAAGCCCTCTAGAACTTTTTCATCTCCTCAAAGTGAAGTTCTCTACCCATTAAATACCAATTCCCCATTCCTCCCTTCCTCCAGCCCCTGGCAACCACCATCTCCTTTCTATGGATTTGACGACTCCAAGTCCCTCGTGTAAGTGGAATCATAGGTATTTGTCCTTTTGTGGCTGGCTTCTTTCACTTAAGGGAGTTTTCTTAAAGGCATAAATCCGCAAGCACAAGGACAACAAGAAAGGAGACGATAGGAATAAAATTTTCAGCACCAAGTTGAAGGAGATATATGGTTAAAGTAAGGAGTCCTGATCTGTTTCAAGAATGTCTAAACAATCCTGAGTCCTTTGCAGTCCTTCATATGAATCAGTTGGCTCTCAGCCTTCCCCAGTGACAGCTTAGGATCCTGTTTTTTTCAGGTCCTAAGAGTTTTGTGGTTTTTGTTTGGTTTTTTTTTTTTTTTTTTTTTTTTTTTACTACTTAAGTGTCTGCTTTCTGTCTTCCAGTTTTATTTTAAAATTTCATTGGTGGCGTACTGGTTGTCTTGGTCTGGAGGGGAGGGGAAGAAGAGAGAAGGGAGGAATGGAAAGTGACTGCTAATGGGTATGCATTTGTTTTGGGGGCGATGAGAATATTCTGAAACTGATCATGATGGTGATTGACCAACTCTGTAAATGGCTGAATTGTATGGTATGCGAATTGTCTCCCAGTGGGGCTTCCCTGGTGGCGCAGTGGTTAAGAGTCCGCCTGCCAATGCAGGGGACACGGGTTCGAGCCCTGGCCCGGGAGGATCCCACGTGCTGCGGAGCAACTAAGCCCGTGCGCCACAACTACTGAGGCTGCGCTCTAGAGCCCAAGTGCCACAACTACTGAAGCCCATGCATCTAGAGCCTGTGCTCTGCAACAAGAGAAGCCACGACAATGAGAAGCCCGCGCATGGCAAGGAAGAGTAGCCCCCGCTCCCCACAACTAGAGAAAGCCTGCGCACAGCAACAAAGACCCAATGCGGCCAAAAATAAATAAATTGTATCCCAATAAAGATGTTACTTTTAAAAAAATTCATTGGTGGCAAAGAGAAGATCCTATAAGCTTCCAGGGGTTAAAAAAAAAAAAAGTTTATCACAGGCAAAGATCAGGAATCAAAATGGGTCTTGACATCTCAACAGCAACACTGGCAGTTAGAAGGCAGTTGAGCAATGCCCTCAATAGTCTGGAGGAAAATGATTTTAAAGCTAGAACTTTCTATCCAGCCAAACTCTTAATCAAGTATGAGGGTAGAACAATGACATTTTCAGACATACAAGTTTTTCAGGAAGGAACTGGAGGGAGGTTGTTCACTGAAATGAGAGAGTAAGCCAGGAGAGAAAACTACAAGTGATAAGGAAATAGGAGATCCAGCATGGAAGAGGCAAAGGAAGTTTCCAGGTGCTGCCAGTGGGAAATCCCAGCTCTGCTCCCAAAGTGTGTCAGAAGGCTCAGGAAGTGATTTCTTTCCTAAGGTGGAAATAATAGGATATTTGATGCATTTCAGTGTCATGAGAAGAGATTTAAAGATATGGTTAAAATTTAGGGCTTGAATTAGCGAGAAATATATAAAATACTGAGTAAAGGGGGCAAAGTATTGGAGAAAACAGCAAGATATTCAGAAAAGTTATCATAGTTTCCCACATGGCTCATGGCTCACCTGAAAGTAGTGTTATGTAATTATAATAATACTGATCTTTAAAAGTTTGAGTATAATTATATTGTGAGGATAGGGGCAATTGTGTGGTGAGGGCATAGATAGAAAAAATCATGAAATCCTCATTTTCCGTATTGGGAAGTCAAAAAGTAGTGCCAACAACTGAGAAATCGCAAAGAAACAATATAAAATTGTTACTAAAAATTATCTAAAAGAGGTTAAAGTACTTTCTTCTTGGGAGGAAGAATTGGAGGGGAGGGGAGTGAGGGGATGGAGTTAAGGGATTGTGTTTTACAAAATCCATAGAACTTTTAGGTACTTTAAATTATGTGCCTATATAACCTTCATAAAATAGTAATTAAAATTAAAGCAGATGTGAGGAAAGGAAAAAGAAAGGTACTGGAGGATATGCTCCAGAAAAATGAGAGAGCAAATAAAAAAAGTAGACAGCATGCAGAAAACAAGGGATCCCACGAAGTGAAGTCTAGTGATCAACCAGGCAAGACAGGAGCAGGAGGACAAAGGGCTGTGGGACACAGCGGAGCTAATAAATTTTCTGATCAACTCAACTATTTAGAAAATGCTATCGGGAGGTTTTACAGACCTTCTAGAATTATGGGAAGAGTTAGTAATAAACATAGAAAACTAAGAATTGGGAAAAATGAGGTACTTCTTAACTCTAGAGAAAAAAACCATAAAATTAGACAAGAAAATATAATTATAACGTACTTCTTAGGTCAGCAGTATACAAAATTTACATGATCCTAATAATGTGAAGACTGAAGAATTAACCAAAATTTGTGAAGTACAGGGACTTCCTGGTGGTCCAGTGGTTAAAAATCCACTTTCCAATGCAGAGGACTCGGGTTCAATCCCTGGTCAGGGAACTAAGATCCCACATGCTGCAGGGCAACTAAGCCCAAGCACCGCAACTACTGAGCCCACGCACTCTGGAGCCCGCGCACCACAACAAAGAGCCTGCGCGCTGCAACGAAAAGATCCCGTGTGCCACAACTAAGACCCGATGCAGCCAAAAATAAATAAATATTAAAACAAAATTTGTGAAATACATAAAAATATCAGGATAACAAGCACAGGGGGAGTCAATGGATAATGCTTAAAACTGAAAAATAAAAAGCAACATGACATAAACATCTTATTTAAAAGTTTGGCTTAAAAAAAAAAGTTTGGCAGGTAACAAGAAATAACTACAAAGAGTTGAAAGTGGTGTGAGGCTAAGGGATGGGAGGAAGTAGGACAACAGGTTTGACACTTTAACCCTTCTTTTGCCATTTGATTTGAAAAACCATGTGCATATGCTCTGTGCATTTTTA
This sequence comes from Physeter macrocephalus, assembly GCF_002837175.3. Taxonomy (NCBI): domain Eukaryota; kingdom Metazoa; phylum Chordata; class Mammalia; order Artiodactyla; family Physeteridae; genus Physeter; species Physeter macrocephalus. The sequence goes on along the minus strand of NC_041222.1, from coordinate 14,778,444 downwards.
TCTAATGAAGATTAAAAGTAATTTAAAATATCAAAAAGGAAAACTACAGCTGTGTGGGCAGTATAAAGGATCTTTAATCTTGTTAAGAGATGGTTTATTATTGTGATTATTGAAGGAGATCATGTTTGTAAGAGCACCTAGCATACCAGTCGGCTCTAAATAAGATAGATCCGTAAACCTAAATGGATTTATTTATCTAAATAGATGGATTTGCATCTGAAGCAAGCATGCTTGACCAGTCCCACTTAGAGACAGTCCCTTGAAAAGCTGCAGAGAGTGACTTGGCCACCATTTCCTGACCTTCCAAGATGGCGTTTCTTGCTGCGGTGGATTATCACTGTTGGACCATGGGCACTGGGCTCATGACCCCACAGGGAGGGGTGTGTGTGTGTGTGTGTGTGTGTGTGTGTGTGTGTGTGTGTGCGCGTGCGCACATGCATTAGATTGTAAAATCAGTCCAAAGGATGTGACTGCATCAGCCTGTCTTGGCAGCCATATCACTTCTAGCCCACTTGACACCATCAGGCTTCTGGACACACTGGCAGTATTTTCCATCCCTGTCCTACATAGTATAATTGTCTCAAGTGTTACGCTCCTTTCCAATTCCTTCACCACCAATACATCTCTAGGATCATGAAGATCATTAAAGAGCAAATAGTCATGTCATCCTTCTTCTTAAAGCCTCTTGCCCATTGCCCTAAGAATAAAATCCCCAATCCTTGGCATTCAAGGCCTGTATGAGCTATGATTTCACCCTGCACCCATTTCTCTAGGCTTATTTCTTGCCACTCCAGACCTCACCCTTTACACACCAGTGAAACCAAAGTACTGGCAGTTCTCTGTGAATAGTTTGCCATTTCATGCCTAAGTATCTTTGCTCTTGCTCTCCTTCCTGCCAGGAATAGCCATTCCCTGGCAACTTGTCACTTCTAACCCCCAACGCATACCACTATGGCAGCCCTAACTCCATCCCCCTTCAAGATGTAGGTTAATCAGCTCTTCCTCCAGGAAGCTTTCCCTGACTACCCCATGCTGAGTGAAGTGTCCCCTTTCGTGCTTTCATAGCACTGGTACAATCCCCCTCACAGAGTCTCAGAAGTAATGCATCATCTTAGTAGTGCTGATGTGTCCATCTCTTCCAGAGGAGGTGAGCATCCACAGGGTGGGGTATCCTGTCTGTCTTGATCACTGCCCTGTGTCCAGTACCTGACACAGCTCATTCCCATGAGGACTGGCACTAATTGTGTGGGTCCTCAGGGTTGCAGCCATTTCTTCAAAAGTGACTCTTCCCCTCCATGAGAGGAGCTTCATGTCTGTTCTTGGGGGATCCCAAGACCATGGCCTCCAATTCTCCAACCTTGTGATCCTGGTTGGAGGCTTCTTTACCTCCTTACCATTTGAATGCACAGCTGCATGCTCTGGATGAGCTGTGGAATGTGGTTCCATGGGTCAAAGTTCTGATAAAGCAATTCCCAGTTCACTCACCAGCTTAGGTGGACTTCCTTTTTTTTCCACTCCAGCAAGGAAACACTTGGGCCAGGTGCATTGATTCATTCATTGATCGACCCAGCAAATATTTAGAGTGTCTGCTCTATGCCAGGCACTGTTTTGGGTAGTTCTGGAGAGGCAGCAGTGAATTAGAGAGGCAAGGTTTCTGTCCTCAGCGACCTTACATTCTAAAGGAGGGACGCGAACAATACAAAGCAAACACAGGCAGAGTCATTTCAGATGGTGCTAAGTGCTGAGAAGAGAAGCAAAGGGAATGTGGGGTGAGGAGGCTACTTAGATGTGGTGATCAGGGGAGGGCCCCTCAGCCTTTGGGCTGAGGTCCGAACCCGGAAAAGAAGCCGCTCAAATGAAGAGCTGTAGTGGCACTGTCTTATCTGGTTGCCACTGGCCACGTGTAGCTATTTAAATTTGCATTTAAATTAATGAAATGGCATTAAAAAATCAGTTCCAGGCTTCCCTGGTGGCGCAGTGGTTGAGAGTCCGCCTGCCGATGCAGGGGACACGGGTTCGTGCCCCGGTCCGGGAGGATCCCACATGCTGCGGAGC
>NC_041222.1:14771524-14776174 GCF_002837175.3 Physeter macrocephalus | reverse complement strand
CCCGGTCCGGGAGGATCCCACGTGCCGCGGAGCGGCTGGGCCCGTGAGCCATGGCCGCTGAGCCTGCGCTCCACAACGGAAGAGGCCACAGCAGTGAGAGGCCCGCGTACCGCAAAAAAAAAAAAAAAAAAAAAAAGTCAGTTCCTCAGTCACACCGGCCACATTTCAAGTAGTCAGTAGCCAGCGTATGGCTGGTGGCTACCATATTGGACAGTGCGGATATAGCACATTTCCGTCACCGCGGAAACATTCTATTGGGCAGAGCTGAGCTAGAGAAAAAACATTCAGGGGAGGGGGAACAGCAAGAGCAAAGGCCATGGGGCAGGAACAGATTGGGGTTGGAGAGGCCGTTGTGGTCAGAGTGTCGTGAGCAGTGTCAGAGAGGGCATTGGTTAGGCTGACAGGAAAAGCGGGGAGAAAGGAAAATGAGATTGCAGAAGAGTGGGTGTATCTCCTTCAAAGAACTGCCTCTTTTAATTTCACATGCTGAAATTGGGGCTGAAGTCAAGACTAGATTTGTCTGATAGAATTTTTTTTTTTTTTTTGCGGTACGCGGGCCTCTCACGGTTGTGGCCCCTCCCGTTGCGGAGCACAATCTGATAGAATTTTTTTTTTTTTTTTTTGCGGTACGCGGGCCTCTCACGGTTGTGGCCCCTCCCGTTGCGGAGCACAGGCTCCGGACGCGCAGGCTCAGCGGCCATGGCTCATGGGCCCAGCTGCTCCGCGGGATGTGGGATCCTCCCAGACCGGGGCACGAACCCGTGTCTCCCGTATCGGCAGGCGGACTCTCAACCACTGCGCCACCAGGGAAGCCCTGATAGAATTTTTAAAAGTAGAATGAAAATGACCTCCAGAGATGATACAACGCACGTAAAAACCAGTTGAGAAAAGACCTCTACAGTATTGAAGAATACAGCATGGATCCAGTAAGTCATGACTTGGAGAGGTATACTGGTGGACTCCAGTGGCCAGTGGGTGAGGTCATGGCGCTGCTCCTTGGCCTTAGAAGAAGGGAGCCAGCCGTCCTAACTGAGGCCAAGAACATAGCTTCCTGTGTCTTTCCCCCAAATCTCTTAAAAACAGGACAACAGTTTTTCTGTTTGTTTTAATTCTCCTTATTACTGGGTTGGCCAAAAAGTTTGTTCAGTTAGTGAATACATTGTTCAATAAAATTCTTGGTGAAAATGAAAAATGTGTCTTTTATTTTTATTTAAAACCGAACGAACTTTTTGGCCAACCCAATAACAGTTCTCGGTAAAAGTAGGATTTTGACTCTGTGCCTTAGGAGGCTAGAATTATAATCCTGTTCCATTAACAGGAGCGTCTGTGTCTTGACTTCATTTCGTATCACTTTTCATGAAGGGCTTGTCCCTTTTTGCACCTGCCTCTTTGCTAAACAGGTTTTCTTCCTCTCTCTGTAAAGGTGCCTTTGTCTGAACCAATAGAGTTACTTGTCTTTACAGTAAACACAGTGTCCAGTGACTCTCCTTACTGTGGAGAGCCAGTGGTTTTGCAGGAGGGAAAGCGTCTTGAAGGTCACTTTCTGGTGTTTATTATGAAGTAAATCATCAGAACTTTAAAAAACAAAACAGGAACTGCCCACTGCCTCCCCAGCGCTCTGTTATCCCATTACCTTTGAATTCAACTCACAGCTAGCATTTCTCAAATCATAATTGATCTGATAAAATGTAATCCGATAATTAGTAGCTGTGTACAAATAAATACACTCGACTCCTGTTTCATTTGCCCTTGAAGGCTCTAACATGGTTCCAAACTGTACCTTTGAATTGGAGAAGTCGGGCCGGTTCACATTGCAGTGTGTGTGCTTCGTCTGAGGCAGTGTCTACCAGGTACGCGTGTGCACAGGATGCCAGCTCCGTCCCGCTTCACCTGAAACGTGGTGACCTGGCAGAGGGCTGTGTCCTCACGTCGGACATCTGACCGAGGACAGGGAAACCCGGGCGAAGCTTTAGGAGCAGCTGCTTCCCAAGATCAGGTTGTGACTGAGGGAGAATCAAGGTCATGATTGCCACCTGGATGTTCTTCTCTCTCTTTACGGTAGGTCTCCTGGGTTGCTTCCTTTTACTCTGGAGTTCTGCCGGGTGCCGCCCAGGGGAACTTTTGTGCACCTTTAGTGCCTCAAACTCATGAATGGACTTTTCCTGTTATTCTTTAGGAAACTTACCTTTCTGAACTCAAGTCACTGTAGTCGTCCAGAAAGAAAAAGCACATCCCTGACGTTTCAGACACTGGAAAGTTCTAAATAGCTAAAGGTGTGTTTCCCTGGGTGACTTTTCTGTAAGAAAGCCAAAGCAGAACAGCTCTAAGTCTGCAAAAATGCTCTTCGGTGTCAAGTTCTGATTTTGCTGTAAATTATTTCTCTTTCCCTAGTAATTACTGTAATACCTTAGGACCTTCCATTTATATAGCACTTTTCTTCTCAGGGAGGCACAGCTTAAGTGGGAATGTTCTCTGGGCTTTTTACCTGGCGATTTAATGCTATAATTATTTCTAAACTAGTTAGTAATGATTGTGGATGCATTGTTGGAAAGCTCGGCATACAGCCCATGAACTGCAAATACATGAAAGCTATACAGGCCCTGATTTCAAATCTGATCAAACTGTTTGCCACTGACCTTGAACCTGTTGGCAAGGTAGGTCGACGTGGGGGTCGAGCTAAAGAATATCCTTCTTAGGGTTTGAAAACTATTATAGGAGCTCCTTTTCAGACCCACTTCTGGCCAGGCATCCTGTCCCCAGCAGGGCTTGGGGGGCAGTTTTCGTATTTGTGTGCTTCTCCTAGCCCAAGTCAAAGAGTGGAGGGAGATAGTCTATATTACCTCTAGTGAGAGTGAAGTAGAGAAAAGAAGTGTGGATTACACACTTGAACTTTTTCAAGTTCACAAAGATCAGGTATTGTCCGTGATCAATACAGACTGTTAAAAAACATCCTCTTAACTCAAGAGAGGTGACTTCATTTTCAGAACTCTTTCAGATTTGTGTGTGCTGATTTATAAAGTAATGTGTGTGATCTTTGTTGCTTTTCTGATCCCAGACAGTTTTGTGTTGTTGAGATATATTGATATATATCGTTTAAGATTTATTCACTTTTTATTTACACACAGTAAAACTCACTATTTTTGCTATATAAGTCTGTGAATTTGGACAAATGCATACAGTTGCAGACAAGGTACAGAACAGTTCAATTATCTCAGTATATTTTGTTTCGAATTTCTATTTGCATGTTTTGGTATTGAGTTTACTCTTACTTCTGAAGATGGAGCCAAACCATTTTGTAACGAATAACACAGCAGTGTCTGACACTTTCCAGGCTTAGGATTGAGTGAGATGTTAGAAGCAAGGTCTCGTTTGCTGATTCTTTCCTCAAAGAGTTATAAATAGGAAAATTGCACCATCTGATTAGTTGTTTCTTCCTATTATCATGAGCGGATTAGACTGGCATAAGGTATTGTACAATATATTAAAAATAACTGAAGAAATTTATAATCAGTACTGTAATTAGTAAAAGTAATACACTAAAAATGAAAAAAGTTGATGTTTTTGTGGTTTAGGTTTTTTTAATGTAAATTGAGTTCTGTGTGCTTTTTAAGGGAAGTGAAATGCTGCTAGAAGCAAAGGACTGCATAACTTAAACTGAAGGGGATTAAAAGCTCAGATCACTGAAAAGTACAAGGATGGGTTTCAGGCATGGTGGAATCCAGGGGTTCAGATGACATCATCAATGTCCCTCCATCCCCATTCAGCTGTGCTTTCCTCTGCGTTGGCTCTATTCTAGGTAGGCTGTTTTCCTTACGGTATCAAGATGAGAGCAGCTCTAGGCTTTTATCCCATTTTCTCAGTTCCAACCAAAGTCTCAGAATGGAGTCTCATTGGCTGTGATTGGTTCTCTTACCCATCATGGCTCCAGAGAGAGAGAGCGCGTGGTGGGGAAGGTGCAGTGTTCTGATTGGCCAGGCTTGGGTCACATGCTCACTCTTGGAACTGAAGGGGTATCAGCTCCCCTGGACCATAGAGCAGAAGGAGGTAGTGGCAGAAGGAATAGTTCTTTAAGGAAAATCCAGGGGCAGACAAATCAAGACAACACTTATATGTAATGAAATCTCCATAAAAAACCAAAAAGACAGGGTTCACAGAGTTTCTGGGTTGGTGAACGTGTGGAGATTTAGGGGGAGTAGCTCACTGGGAGAGTGCATGGAAGCGCCATGCTTTTCCCCCATACCTTTTGCCCTTTGTATCCCTTCCATCTGCCTGTTCCTGAGTTATATCCTTTTATAATAAACCAGTAACCTACTGAGTAAACAGGTTTCCTGAGTTCTGTGAGCTGCTTTGGCAAGTTAATGGAGCCCAAGGCAGGGGTCATGGGAACCTCCGATCTGTAGCTGATTGGTCAAAAACACAGATAACAACCTGGGCTTGCAACTGGCATCTGAAATGGGGCAAGGGCAGTCTTGTAGGACTGAGTCTTTAGCCTGTGGGATCTGATGCTGTCTCCAGGTAGATAGTGTCAGAACTGAGTTGAGGGCTTCCCTGGTGGCGCAGTGGTTGAGAGTCCGCCTGCCGATGCAGGGGACACGGGTTCGTGCCCCGATCCGGGAGGATCCCGCGTGCCGCCGAGCGGCTGGGCCCGTG
>NC_041222.1:14723420-14771409 GCF_002837175.3 Physeter macrocephalus | reverse complement strand
GCTGAGCCTGCGCGTCCGGAGCCTGTGCTCCGCAATGGGAGAGGCCACGACAGTGAGAGGCCCACGTACCAAGAAAAAGAACTGAGTTGAGTTGCAGGATTTCCAGCTGGTGTCTGAGAATTGCTTGTTGGTGTGTGTGGCCGGGGTGGGGTGGGGTGGGTGGAGGGGCCTCCCTACTCCAAGCAAACACACACACATTGGAATTGGTGAGCAGAACTTTTTATTAAAGTAATATGTCTTCTGGTTAGGAATGATTTAGACATGAATAAGCTGTTCAGATAGATTTTCACAGATTTACAATCTGAGAAATCCACAGAACACCACAACCCGGAATGGTGGGCACCTAGCATAGATTAGGTGCTAACTAAATGTGTTGAATAAATTTAATCCTTATGCTTTATTTGAGGGTTGTAGAAAATTACTCCAAAGACCCCTTCCAAATCTGTACATTTTCTATAAAGTGATAATGACTTTGAAGTCTTATCGAGAGATGTCTCTATCTTCTTGTGCCAAATAGATGTATGTCTGGGGCCATTTTTTTTTTTTTTTTTTTGCGGTACGCGGGCCTCTCACTGTTGTGGCCTCTCCCGTTGCGGAGCACAGGCTCCGGACGCGCAGGCTCAGCGGCCATGGCTCACGGGCCCAGCCGCTCCGCGGTATGTGGGATCTTCCCGGACTGGGGCACAAACCCATGTACCCTGCATCGGCAGGCGGACTCTCAACCACTGCGCCACCAGGGAAGCCCTGTCTGGGGCCATTTTAATGTTGTTGTTAATGACCTAGGTTATAATGCCAGTGTTCAGCTCCTGTAGCACAAGAAATAAAATCTGTGTGACTCTATATAAAATCTACATGGACATAAACCTTTTGGAGAAATAAAACTGGATGAATTTTTACTTCTGCAGATGAGATCATTTTGTGAATTGCTGGAATGATAACTCAGATATGGTTTGGATCCTGAGGCATCAGATGGCTGGTGGGGTGTGCGTTGTAAACTGATATGGCATTAACTTAACAACCATTCTACTGCATAAGTGGTCAGTTTGGCAGATATCTGTGAAGTTGCCCCCTCTGAGCTGGAGTGTACTAGGTGCTGGAGATACAAAGATGGCTAAGACAGAATCTCGGCTTCTGAGAGTCTTACTCTCTAATTTTTTTTGAAAATTGTGGCAAAATATATAAACATAAAATTTTATCATTTTAAACCCCTTGTAAGGGCAAAACTCAGTAGTATTAAGTACACTCACAATGTTATGCAGCCTTCGCCACTATCTATTTCCAAACCTTTTTCATCATCCCAAACAGAATCAAACAATATTTGTTTTTTTCTGCCTGGCTTCTTCCATATAGCATAATGTTTTCAAATTTGCCATATTGTAGCATGTATTGGAATTTCATAACTTTTCATGGCTGAATAATATTCATGTGTGTGTATACCACATTTTGTTTATCCATTCATCCATTGATGGACACTTGGGATTTTTCTGCCTTTTGGCTACTCTGAATAGTGCTGCTATGAACATTAATGTACAAATATCTGTTTGGGTCTTCCCTTTCAATCCTTTTGGGTAACCAGTTTTACACCTTGCCTGGCCACATCCTTTAGCTACTTCTGGCCAAGATTTCTGCTGATTGTTACCCTCACTTCTGACCATTACACTTTTCGCTACCATATGTGTGGGGATCTGGATTGGTGAAAATCAATGGGAAAGAAGAGAAGTCAGAAAGTAACAATTCTGAGAACAGAAATAGTGAATCTTCTGTGTTCTGGCTGCTGGCTTTTTTCTTCTTGTGCCAAGCATCATTGTAAGGTAGCAGCTCCCCTTTTCCCTGGAACTTATGCCTAGGGGCAAGGGACTGTCAGGAAGCCTCAGAAAATTTTCCTGGAGACCTCACTGAAAACCATGTAAATGGGGGGCATTGTCTGAGTGGGTCATCCTGAATAGATGATGCAGATGGAAACCTAGTTATTAAATACTGCAGACCTAGAGGACGCTGACTGTCTTTCTTTGCACAGTCTTGCTAGTTGTGAGTTCCATCATTGGGGAGAATCCTGCGGGGAGGGCTGCCTTTAACTCCAGCTGCTGTTTGGGTTGGTGGCTTGCCTTAGAAACAGAAAGGGGTCAGCTCTCTTTTTTTTTTGCGGTACGCGGGCCTCTCACCGTTGTGGCCTCTCCCGTTGCGGAGCACAGGCCCCGGACGCACAGGCTCAGCGGCCATGGCTCACGGGCCCAGCCGCTCCGCGGCATGTGGGATCTTCCCGGACCGGGGCACGAACCCGTGTCCCCTGCATCGGCAGGCGGACTCTCAACCACTGCGCCACCAGGGAAGCCCTGAGTTTCCTTTTAACCCTGGGATTTCATAAGGACCCCGAGCTCTGAAAGCAGATCACATATGGCCAGCCGTCACCCACAAGAATAGCCTTTTGTTCTTGGGGAGCTTCGCAAAGCAAGTGGGAGAGGGGGAAGAAAACCTTTTTTTAAAGCATGGAAATACATTACTGAAATTCCTCCCCTCCAGTGCCCCCTCCCCATTTTGTGCTGTTTACTGGCATCCGGACTTTTGCTTTTTTCCTAAAGCTGAATCACATTTGGCCATAGCAATGGCAAAGTGACGGTGGTTAGAGTCTTAGAAGGAAGGAGAATTGAGCGCCTGGAATAGGACCACCATGGGCTGGGCATGGCATTGAACTAGCACATCTCTGAGTCTTCCCCTCCCCCCAGCCAGCTTAAATGTACAACATTATTCAAACAAGCCCCACAAATCAGTGAGCCTGTGAGTCTGAAATCACATGCTCAAATCTGATTTTCAATTAGAGTGGAGAGGGCTGGGCAGTTTCATGCTGCTTTTTCTGTGTTTCGAAGGGTGATGTGTTTTCTCCTTGGTTTATCCAGATCGATTCATCCTTACTGCTCCAAAAAACCCACAAAAACAAAACAAAAAATCCCTGCAGCATTAATGCAAATTTCAGGTCCAAGGGACTCTGGCACCAGCTGGTGATGGCTGATGTGATTTGGATCTGGTTATTAAGCCTGCCATAGGCACCTGGCTCTTCCTTCAGGCTAGTCTAAATGGAGATTTGTAGGTGGTCCATGTATAATGCATGGCAGGCACAGTTCTTTACCTATCTGTCAGTCACTTACTGAGATTCCACTAAGTGCCAGGTGCTAGGGACCTCAAAATGAGTCAGATGCATCCCTGTATCAAGGGGTGTACAGTCTAGCCATCTTCCTGCTACTTCCTGGGAAAGTGACATTTTTTGGTTCAGGACAGCAAATTTGTCGTGGACATGAAAAGAAAGGCTATTATTTTTATTTATAGCATTAATGATGTAAAAAATGAAGAACTTCCCTATGTCAGACTCTTAATAGAATCACAGAATTTTCAAACTGGTTAAGAATGCTGGCTCTGCAGCTGGACTGCCTGGGCACAGATCTCAGTTGACTTTACTATAAAGTGGGGGTCATAATAGGACGAGTTTCATAGATTGGTTGGGGAGATAAGGTAAATTATTTTACAAAAGGTGCTCAGAATACAGCCTGGCACTTAAAGCCATGTTACCTTTAAACTTCTGATTCATTCATTCATCAAAAAGTGAGTAGTAGTGATGGTTGCCTAAGTCTGTGAATATACTAAAGCCCCCTGAATTGTAGACTTTAAAAAGAGTGAATTTTATGGTATGTGAATTGTATCTCAATGAAGCTGTTATAAAAAGAAAATTAATTGATTACCTATTATGTGCAGGCACTGCCTTTTAAAACTGAGCAGGTCAGTGACTTCCTGAAAGTGAGCAGCAGAGGTGGTTCTAGAGCTCAAGTTCCCGGCACACAAGCCAAGCTCTTTTGCAAAGTGTCAGGGATGAAATGAAGATCACAATTCAGATTGGAAGCTGAATTTCTGTCCAGATGCAGAACCAGACCTTCAGTTAAGAAAGAAAAAAAGAATATTTTGAAAAATGTACATATATATGTATATCTGAATCACTTTGCTGTACAGCAGAAATTAACACATCTTAAATTAACTATACTTTCATTAAAAAAAAAAGAAAGAAGAGTACTGTGACCTTAGACCCTCTACAGTCACCAGCTCTTTCCAGCAATTCCCCTCACCTGCTGCACACCTCTGTGCTTTCCAAGACTTCAGCCAAATATAAATTCCTGTATAAATACACTATGGAAAAGGTGCCAACAATCCTCCCCACCCCAGCTCTGGACATAGAATGGAGACTTTTCAGTTAGGTTTTTCAGTGAGCTATTGCTTTCGTAACCAATTTTTTGACATTTAAGAATTAGACCTTCTTTAAAAAAAAAAGAAGAAGAAGGAAAGGAAGAAAGAGAAAAAAGAGAGGAAGGAAGGGAGGGAGGGAGGAAGGAAGGAAGAAAGAAAAGAGAATGTTTCCTATTGCAAGACAGGGACACCATTTAAAAATCAGCCCCCTTATCACCACTACCAAAAACTAATAACAAATTTTGTCCCAGCGGTGAAGAAAAGCTTACTCATTCTTGAGATTTCCCCACTAATATATAAGAAGAAAACGAGTGTTTTAGAAATAAAATGGTTTTGTTTTTTCCTGCAGAATCCATTTATATAGTAATAGAAACCATTTTAGATCCGGAGTTGCCTCACAGCCTTCGGCTCCCATCAGCCTCCTGCTTTTTCTGCCATATGCTTTGTTCTGGGATTTCTTCCTTCTCCTGACATCTGGTTTTCAGGATAAGGGAAGGCCACTTCCCCTGAACTAGTGAAATGACTTCCAGGGAAAAATGGCTCAAGTTTCCAGGCAGCTATGAATGAGATGTTTTTCTGAGAGTCCTGAGCAACTATCTTGAGAAAGGAAACCTAAGAAGGTACAAGCCTTCAGCCCCTCCATTTCCCTAGGATGGGCTTGCAGCACTTTTTCCTTTAGTGGCTTAGAGGGCACCCAGCTTTCCCTAGCAGATGGGCAGCATTACCTCACCCCACACTTAATGAATAGGTTTGCCCCCAGGGGGTGGAATTGTCCCAGAGTCTATTATGAAATCTCATTTGCTTTGCATGAATCAGTTCAGGAGTCCCGAGAAAACAAAATCTGAAAAATGAAAAATGGTAAAATAGGCCTGTCACTTAGAGCTACCCATCTAAATCAGGTTTGCCCTGAAACCGCTCTGACTTGGCCAGTGATAAGCATAGTAATTTTGCACTTTTGTAATGGAGAGGGCTTTTAATTGAATTCCATTTCTTGTGGGAAGGAGCAAAGCCAGTTGTAAACACCTTTCACCTTCCCCTCTCACTTCTCTTTTTTTTTCTAGGACTGTAGCCTCTGAGGCATATAATTTAGCTCTGAAAGCAGACAGCTGGAGGAAGAGTGGAGGGGGAGGGGATGGAATCGTCCAAATAACACACAAAGCACGCTTTTTTTTTTTTTTTTTTTTTAAATCTTAAGCACTTTATCCAGAAAGGTACTAAGAACTGAGTTTCCTTCAGCCAACAACCTCAGGCCTTTTATAAATTTGACTTTTGAAGGGTTAGACATTTGACCTTGATGCAAGCTGAAGTTTGAAAGAGCAGACTTGGTATCATTGGGCCCACAGGGAGGCAGAGGTTGCCTTGCTGCTATTTTGGAAAGATGAGACGGTGGTGGACAAGGCCGTGCAGCAGCCCACTGGCCCTCCAGAAGGAGGCTGATAATTGTCCACTTGCTCCTGTGTTTGTCTCTGGATCTGTCTCTTCTCAGTCACAAGGAGGAAACTGAGGCAGCTTATCATAAGATTCTGCAGAATCATTAAATAAGAAATGGATTGAGGTCTTGGTTCAGATAATAGAGTGATTCCCCTCAAGACCTCTGTCTACATGGGCGGGGGTGGTGGCCTGAGAAAGGCCATCGGAAATGGGTGGCCTTAATTTTCACTCTTTTACTGTGTCCCACATATGAAACTCCTGTGCCAAAGACAGGCAGAAGACCATGTCCCCTAGCCCCTGATAAGTAGACAGCCCACATTGCTCCCTGGCCCCTTGAAGGCCACCTGGTACCCTTGCAAAAGAGGTATGGTTTTTAGGATTTGTGTCAAGGAGATTTTTTAGAAATCCTTCTGAATAACTAAGGATTCCTGCAATGTTCTTATACTGGACTCTCAACCAGAATATGTGAGGCTGACCTAGGCCCTACTCGGCCTAGAAAAGGAGTGGATTCTCACAGGTGACCTGAAGATTCTGGTCTGAGGATTTTCCATGAGGCTGAAGGCCTCTGCTGGGTGAGCCAAGGGTAGCTTCTGGGGAGGCGAGTGCCTGGAGACTGTGCCCGGAAGCCAGGTCATGAAGCCTCCTGACGTCAAAGTGATGCTCTATCAGACCTTTTCCCGAAATCTAGAACAGAAGAAACAGAAGTAGAGGTTATGAAGAACATCTTAAAGGAGTTGAAGCTTTTGAAAGCCTACAAGCCTCTGTCATGCAGCTGAGGTCCTTAATGTGACTGGGTGGCTTTCCAGGCTTTTCTATCAAATTAGGGATCACACCTTGCTAAAGCAGAGATCTTAGAAACCGGGCACGCAGGTTGCAGGGTTGCCCCTGGGAGTCTTATCAGCAAGTTCACAGCCCTGCACCCGACGCCCCACTCCCTAAGCACCCCAAGGGACAAGGCTCTATGTGCAGCAGTGGAGTCTCCTCCCCATCTCACTGTATCTCAGATATTTGCTGGAGCGAATCCTCTCTCACTGTCCTTTTCTGGATCTGATTGAAAGATAAATCGGGGGGTAGAAAAATCTACCAGTGCCTTTCAAGGTTATGGGCCAGGGCAGGGCAGACTGAGGCAGCCACACTTGCACTTGGCCACTTTTGGATGTGAATGGCTACTGCCTCTCTCCAGATGAAACCCCGGGCAGCTGCTATTATCATTCCCACTGGCCTCCCCAGAGAGAGAACATGGCTGGCTTCTGCAGGCCTGCCTGAAATCATCTGCAGCTGCTTCCATGATTTCAAGATGAGAATGAAGGGGTTTAGGCAGAGGTTAAACTGGGAAGTCCTCTATATGAAATATTTTCCTTTCATGGTTCCCTTTCCTTTGGGATGTAATGTACAAGCCACTTACTAGGCAGCCTGGCCAGCCACTGGCCCACAGGGAGCTGTGGCTGTCTTCACCAGGTTACTCCTACTGCCGCCACCCTTCCTACCACCGTGACAGTCCCTGTGTGCGGGGCACCCCCTCTGCATGTTAGATATAGGATCTCCTTTTTTTTTTTTTTTTGCGGTACGCGGGCCTCTCACTGTTGTGGCCTCTCCCGTCACGGAACACAGGCTCCGGACGCGCAGGCTCAGCGGCCATGGCTCACGGGCCCAGCCGCTCCGTGGCATGTGGGATCCTCCTGGACCGGGGCACGAACCCGCGTCCCCTCCATCGGCAGGCGGACTCTCAACCACTGCGCCACCAGGGAAGCCCTAGGATCTCCTTTGATACAACAGCACTCTAAGGACCATATCCCATTTTCAGATAAGGAAACCAAGGCTCAGAGAGGTCCACTGGCTTGTCCTCCCGCAAGCTGGTGCAGAACCAGGATCCAAAAGAATTTTGTTTGATGCTGAACCCCACACTCTTTCTACCTCTGCAGTGCAGTTTGCTTCATATCGGCACTTTCAGCCTCAACTGCTAACTAGCGCCATCTGAGAGCAGGAATATCCTTATTAACAGGATAGTGCCTAAAGGGATCAGGCTTACTTCTATAATCGAGCCAATGTTTACTGAACTGTTAGGAAGATGCAGTGTGTTTGGAAATAATACAGACATTTATTATTATGTATTAGAGTATAAACTTTATCAAACAGAGAGTAAATTTGCCATCCGGTGTTACTGGCATCACAAAGTTTTTTGTTTGTGTTATCTCCAGGGCTGGATCAGAAAGATTAAGTTAAGAAAAAAAGATCAGACATTCAACAGTAAATACATTACTTCAGGCCTGGCTTCAAATTCACTGGGTTTATGGGGCTATTGAATTGAAATCCCAAAGTCCTTGGACCACAGCCTCTAGGAAGCCAGAGCAGCATGGCCACTGCTGGGATTCCATTCCCTGACCAGACTCCTAGCTTTGTTGGGTGTTAGCCAGAAAGCAGGCCATTATCAGGACAGAAAACTGAGACTGGCAAAGCAAATGGTATGTCATTCCCCACTCCTACCCTTCATGCATTTATCCTTTCAATGGCACCTGAAATTAAGACCCAAATCCTGTATGGTCTGGCCAATCCACCTCTCCAGACATCTTTTCCATCATGACCCGTTTATTCCATCCCAGCGTTGGGAAGGGGAAAAACAGCCCTTTTTCCTCTACCCAACTTAGGTTCCTTGGCTGTGGCCTCGCAAATTAGGCTGAGAAAAGACAGAGTAACAAGAGAAAAGCAAACAAGTTTTTTAATGCGTGCATTCCATGTGCATACACACGGGAGTACTCAGTTATGAGTACCTCAAAGGGGTGGTTAGAACTTGAATTTCTGTAGCACCTTAGGAAAGAACAATAATTTTGTAGAGAAGTGACAAGACAAAGGAAAAGGACTTTGAGCTTCTAGGGTTGGCAAATTGTGGGAAGGCAAATATATGGGGAGACTAATGATAGATAAGGCTAGTTTTAGTGAGGATTGTTAGGTAGACTCCTGGGGCCATCTCTGGGCTGATGAGGGTCTGGAGTTGTCTCTGGTGATTACCTTCTGTCCTTTCTGGTAGAGAGAGGAAGGGGGGACACCTTTATGAATCTATGTCATGCTTCTAGACAAATAAGGGGAAGGCAGAGAGCTTTTCTTGCATCTACTTCTTCGCAGTTGCATTCAGCTCAAAATAATCCTATGCCAAAGGGGCATCCTTAGGGGTGGCAGTCCTGAGACCCTTCACCAGCTACCGAAGCTATCTGCCATTTCTTGTCCCCTTGCTTCTCTCACCCCTACCCCAGGGCCTTTCACACCAGCCTGGAACAGTCTTCTGTCCCCAGCATGGCTTAGTTAACTCCTCAGCTTTCAGATGGCAGCCCAACTGTCATTTCCTCACAGAAGCCTCTCCTGACCTCCCTGACTAGCTCACATTCCCCTGTTAGAGGGTGTCAAAGGACCCAGTGCCTTTCTTCCCAAGCACTTATTACAGGTGCAACTTCACATGTGTTTGTGATCGAAAAACATCTTGTTTTCCCACTCCCATAAATTTCCAGAGGGCAGCTCCATGCCTGGTTCTCCCCATGTGTCACAGTGCCCAGCCCGGTGCCTGAGACGCAGGAGGTACCCACTTGCCAAAGCAAATGAATGGATGCAGCTAAGCCCAGCCCAGTATCCAGATCTCCTGCTCACAGCCCCTGGATAGTCTGTGCTCAAGTTGCAACCAGGGAGACACTAAGCAAGTGAACAGCTCTCATGTCCTAATGGTGGTGTTAAATTTAGAGAGCTTCAGCCATGAAAAAGAATAAAATAATCCCATTTGCAGCAAGATGGATGGACCTAGAGATTATCCTACTAAATGAAGTCAGTGAGACAGAGAAAGACAAATACCATATGATATCAATTATATGATATCTAAAAAAATGATACAAATGAACTAACTTACAAAACAGAAACAGACTCACAGACATGGAAAACAAACTTATGGTTTCCAAAGAGAAAAGGGGGCAGCGGAGGGACAAATTAGGAGTTGCAGATTAGCAGATACAAAACTATTATGTATAAAATAGATAAACAACAAGGTCCTACTGTATAGCACAAGGAACTGTATTCAATATCCTGTAATAAATCATAATGGAAAAGAATGTAAAAGGAGAGCTAGCCACTTCTCACTTCAAGTTTCCAGACTTCTAGACCATTCTTAGTTTAAATATCTCTTCGAGGGGAGGATGGAATTCCAAAGATGCAGCTTTTGATAAAGCCTTGATCTTTCACCTCTTGCAAATTCTGCTTAGGAATTAGAACCTGGAGTATGGCTGCTGCAGAGCATCTTCTTTGCAGTTTTCCCTCTAGCTGATTTTTCCACTTTTTCTTGAATTTTTATCTTGAGGGCGGATGTCCCTTATGAATTCATGTGGTGTATGTAAGTTGCCCTAACGGGTTTATTTTTATTTGAGATTTGGTCTGCTATCTATAGAGGCACTGGAACCGAGACCTCTGGGGTTAGAGCTGGGCCCTTGTTCCCAGAGCCCCTTTGAACTGAGAGAAATTATTTGCCTTTTTGGCAAAAGATCCACTTTTAATTTTTATTTCTTTCTTGCTCAGATTTCTCTTTTGGCCTTATGAACTTAGATCCATCTGTTCCCCTCTCCTTTCTGGCTGTGTCGTGAGCCCTCAAACATCTGAAGGAGTGCCATCTTGTAGGATTACTCAAGGGTCTCCATCTTGAATCAGTAGAACCTCTTGAATTGCCCTCCAGAAGCTCCCATGTTACTGTGTGTTTGTCACTTGGACACAATTCTCCTTTTTCCTCCTTGCCTGTAATCTAAATGCACCCTAGGAAATTTACAAGAGTTCTACCTTTTTTTTTCTTTTTTTTTGAAGAGCAAGGTGTCATGTCTTGAGTTCCGTTCAGTCTCAAACTGGATTCTGTCCAGACCTTTTGTTTGGGTTTCAGTTGTTTAGCCCCAAACAAATTGAGATTTGAATTGAAATAGGTCCAGATCTGGTAATGTTTGAGATTCTCCCCAGAGCACAAACGGTCCCTTACTTGAAGCTCCCCTATGTGCAGTTCTTCAATCTTCAATCTCTGTGTTCCTAGTAAACACTCACGGAAGAAACAGTTAATCTGCTTGTGTTCCAGTGACTTGAAAAATAAGCATCAACACTTCTGAGGCCTCATTTGATCCAGTTCTGAAAGCTGGTTTTCATAGCTGATGTTAGGCCTTGGTTTATCAGCTCCAATGGCCTGGAAACGCCTTAGACCTGAATATTTGGGATGAGCAGAGTGGACTCAGCTTAGGAATTCCAAGAAGGCAGAATCGAGATAGAGAGTGGCCGAGGCTCCCAGGTGCGGAACGAACCCAGTTTCTAAACCTGATTCTTCTGCTCAGTTGTAATGTTTATAACTTGGACTCCCTTGAGATTTTTGTACCTGGTTAGAATGTTTTTTTTTTTTTTAATTAATTAATTTATTTTTGCTGTGTTGGGTCTTCGTTTCTGTGCGAGGGCTTTCTCTAGTTGCAGCGAGCGGGGGCCACTCTTCATCACGGTGCGCGGACCTCTCACTGTCACGGCCACTCCCATTGTGGAGTACAGGCTCCAGACGCGCAGGCTCAGTAGTTGTGGCTCACGGGCTTAGTTGCTCCGTGGCATGTGGGATCTTCCCAGACCAGGGCTCGAACCTGTGTCCTCTTCATTGGCAGGCAGATTCTTTCTTTCTTTTTTTTTTTTTTTGGCAGGCAGATTCTTAACCACTGTGCCACCAGGGAAGCCCCTGGTTAGAATGTTTTAAACCTTGGAATGATGCTTCTTTGTGGATTTATCTGTGAAACATGGCAATCATAGTTCCAAGCTACCTCATCAGGCTGCTGTTGAGATGTTCAGAGTGTTGATTCTATCTTCCTGGTGCCTCAGAAGTGTGAAATGGTAGCTGGCATGTGGTATGTGTCCTGAGACTATCTGGGCCCTTTCTCTCTACTGAGATTTGTTTGTTTGTTTATTTTTTATTCAAGTACAGTTGATTTACAATGTTGTATTAGTTTCTGCTGTACAGCAGTGACTCAGTTATACACATATATACATTCTTTTTTTATATTCTTTTCCATTATGGTTTATCACAGGATATTGAGTAGAGTTCCCTGTGCTATCCATTAGGACCTTGTTGTTTATCCATTCTAAATGTACTAGTTTGCATCTACTAACCCCAAACTCCCAGTCCATCTCTCTCCCTCCCCTCTGTCCCCTTGGCAACCACAAGTCTGTTCTCCATGCCTGTGAGTCTGTTTCTGTTTCATAGATAGGTTCATTTGTGCCATATTTTAGATTCCACATATAAGTGCTATCATAAGGTATTTGTCTTTCTCTTTCTGACTTACTTCACTTAGTATGATAATCTCAGGTTGCATCCATGTTGCTGCAAATGGCATTATTTTGTTCTTTTTTATGGCTGAGTAGTATTCCATTGTATATATGTACCACATCTTCTTTATCCATTCATCTGTTGATGGACATTTAGGTTGTTTCCATGTTTTGACTATTGTGAACAGCGCTGCTATGAACATAGGGGTGCATGTATCGTTTTGAATTATAGTTTTGTCTGATATATTCCCAGGAGTGGGATTGCTGGATCATATGGTAATTCTATTTTTAGTTTTCTGAGGACCCTCCATACTGTTTTCCATAGTGGCTGTACCAACTTACATTCCCACCAACAGTGTAGGAGGGTTCCCTTTTCTCCACACCCTCTCCAGCATTTGTTATTTGTAGACTTTTAATGATGGCCATTCTGACCGGTGTGAGGTGGTGCCTCCTTGTAATTTTTTTTTTTTTTTTTTTTTTTTTGGTGGTACGTGGCCCTCTCACTGCTGTGGCCTCTCCCGTCGCGGAGCACAGGCTCCGGACGCGCAGGCCCAGCGGCCATGGCCCACGGGCCCAGCCGCTCCGCGGCACGCGGGATCCTCCCGGACAGGGGCACGAACCCGCGTCCCCTGCATCGGCAGGCGGACTCTCAACCACTGCGCCACCAGGGAAGCCCCCTCCTTGTAATTTTGATTTGCATTTGTCTAATATCTATTGAGATCTTAGGTGACGGATTGATCAGCTTGCTCAAGTTAGTGATATTATCTCTTAGGTGATGTACTGTGTCATCTGACACAGCATCCCCATTTTACAGGAGGAGAAATAAAGATGGCGGAAGGAGCAAGGCTAGAACCCCTTCCTTCTACACTGTAAATTCAGGCAGGGGTCTGTATACCTCTTAATGGTTAGTTTTCTGAAGAGCTTCACCTTGAAGGATAATAAATCAGGAGCTTAAATATGCATGTATCCTGTGGCTTCTTTTGAGATTGGCTTGCAGTAAAGCCCTTGGGTTACTTATACCAGAAAAAGGCACACAGAATGAATGTGTGATGTAAATGCTCACATTGTAGTTCCCATGCAATAGCAAAAGTCTATGCTCGTGGTTCCATTATAGCATCTAAATGTTTATACTATTGCAACTTAAAATTTGGTTGCTTGGTAGCTCCTACATGGGAATTGAATTAACTTCAATGCACTTGACCAAAGCTGCTTCTTTTTCTACAGTTTTGGGGAGGTTTTGTTATTAACATTAACCACATAGGTGGTAGTTGTTTTAAAGGACTCTTAGCCACACATACTATATAGGTCATTAAAAAAATAATTAGGAGTTAATTTTTAATAATGTCCATTTGGTGGCTACAACTTAACATGTTTTAAAACCCCTGTGATTTGACCCCTGTTCATCATATCCTGCTGTTCATTGGTGCTGACCAGCAGAGCTAATGAGATGCCTAAGTACTGCTGTGTTTCACGGCTCGTTACTCTAGGGGAGTTGGTCTCACTTTTTTTTTTTTTTTAAAACATGTGAGTGGACATAAAATTTATCAGCAGGCAAATCCACCAGGAACTAACTTTTTATTACAAGTATCCTTTTAGACTTGAAAGATCTCTCAGCTAGTTAATTAACTTTGCACATCGTATATGTGGTTTTCATTCCAAAGCTTTCTGCCTAATGCTGTAAGAAGGCTCTGCTTGATGAAGCAAAGTAGTCCAGGTTGTTTTATTTATATATATCCCCCTCTAGTCTAATGCTCTTATTTTCCTCTCCAGATTCTTTCAAACTCCCTCCCCTTCTTATGCACAATATAAATACACAAATTATTACTTGTCACCAACAGCCTTAGTGATTTTAGAAATGATCATGTGGCTACATTGCATATTTTTGCATTGACGAGCATGCTTCTTTGGCAAACATGGTTGAGATTTTTTGAAGAAGAAAACCTCAGGTCCATCAGGTTGGTTTTTTCTGTGGTGGAGATGCGGGTGGAATCCTCTGGGTCTCAGCAGGCTCGCAGCTCTGACCCCCAGATGATGAGACTTTGTGACTAAGGTCTGAGAGAGTTGACCACAAAGGAGGCCAGAAGTCCTGAGAGCTGGGTCCAGAGGTGGCTGGCAGGAAGAAGATTCTAACCCAGAAAAGCAGCTTCTGGGAGTGCGAAGTGAGGTACTGGCTTAAAGGGGAGGGACCACACATCTAACTGCCTCAAGGCTTCTGCTAGCCTCATTGCTGGGGGACATGTAAGGCTGCAGCCTCTCTTACGTGGGGAGAAGAGAAGCCTCCCTTGGTGGGCATGTGCTGAAGAAAGGTGTTACTGCGAAGAGAGAGGTGATGGGTGCTCAGTGATTTTTCTGTCCCAGCGCAGGTGTGCCAAGGACCGCTGTGCTGGTCACAGGTGCGGCAAGATAGGAGGCTAGGGAAGGGGGAGAATGCCGGCCAGGGGTGGATTTGAGAGGTTGGGAGGACAAAGGCTTGTGTTGCTTTGTATGTAAGCACAAGCATGTGTGCTCCTAGACATCCATCAACAGCCCAGAAATTGGTTGCCATTCAGTTCTCAAACAAATGGCTAGTTTATTAAGCTGCAAACTGCTATCTCCGTTAGGAAATATTCAATTCCAGCTATTAGCCCTGAGGGTTAAAGAGCCCCCCTCCTTCCTGTCTGCTTTGCTCTGTCTCCAAACAATGCTTTGATGTGCATGGTGCTCCTAATGGAAGATAAGTCATCAATTAACCCAACTAGAAGGTTCAACTGAAAACAGACTTTTCAAGGAGGGGATTATCTCTGAGTTGTTAACCACTGATTGACGTTATCTGTCTGGGATATATTCTTATACCAAGGCTTAATCTCCACCTATATAACAAAGGTGCAGAAGTATTCTAGTTGCTCGGTTTGTTTTTAAAGTCACTCTAGAAATTGGGTCTTAGATCACTGAGGCTGGGGTAATCTGAGGTGACCATATTTTCCTGTCCAAACAAGTTACCATTTTAATTCCTTCAAGAATTGGTCCTGATACCATTAAATTGCTAGGGCTTTTTCTTTTTGTTTGTTTTTTGTTTGTTTTTTGTTTTGTTTTTTACAAACTAGAAGCAGAACCATCTATTTTTATAATAGTATTAGCAATATTGTGAATTTAAGCATAATGCAGATGAAGCAGATCTGTAATTGTGCTTGGGATTTGCAAGTTAAAACAAGGCTTTCTTTTTTTTTTCTCTCCCCCAGATACTTTCAAATTCTGACAAACTCTGGTGTTAATTTACATACAGCTTTTCAGGAAAGTATCAATGGAATAAAATTAATCTACTTCACTGTTATTTTTCATTGTGCCTTTAGTTTTCTAGCATGCTTATGAGACCAAAGAGGGGCTATATAATTATCAAACATTTAGAAAGTAAAATAGGGCAGTCACGACCACTATCCTGATACAATCAATAATTATTTTATTCTCTTCTAGTCTTTTTTCCCCTATGTTTTCTACAAAGATATAATCCATCTACCTAGAATCTGCTTCCAACTTCATTAGCCTCACAGAATGTTTCAAAAATTATACCCCCTTCTGCTTAGTGGGTACAGAGTTTCTGTTTGAGGTGATGAAAAAATTTTAGAAATAGATTGTGGTGATGGTTGCACAACATTGTGAATGTAATTAACGGCCACTGCCTTGTACCCTTAAAATGGTCAAAAATGGCAACTTTTATGTTATATATATTTTACCACAATTAAAAAAAAAGTATATGAAAGATATGCCCCCAATTGCTTTTTTTTTTTTTTTTTTTCTTTTTTGAGAACTAAAGCATTGACAGATTTCAGAGTTTATAATGCTGGGAGAAAATTTTAGTGTGGAGTTTATTTTTCACAGACGTCAAAAACTACAACTTTTCAATACTACTTAGGGTTTGCGATAAGCCTGTAATTTGGAGGAAAATTTTCAGCAGTGGGGTGGCATGTTATTATAACACCAGAAATCTTGGAGGTTGAGAGGTCTTGTTTCAGGCTGAGGTAGTTAAAGCCCTCCCAGGGACACACAGCCTCTGAGCGCAGTGCTGACAGCCCTTGATTGACACGGACTGATAGTGAGGTTCACACACTCAGGTGAGGGGAGCCCTGCCCTCAGGGAGTTCCAACAGTGACTGGGCAAGTCCTCTAGAAGGATGTGGAGATGTGACAGAGCACTTCATTCTACTGGGCTGTTTCTCTCACCCGGAGACTTGGGATGGAGTGTGGGCAGCAGGTTGGACCTGGGCTTTGGGGGAAGCTGAGGGAGGGAGGGAAGGGCCAGGGAGGAGAGGCCAGCGAGGGGATAGACTTAGGAAAGTAGGTCAAGTTTGGGCAGGTGACAGATCCTTAATTCCAGATTCATGAGTGTCTATTAGAAAATCGTCCAAGCGACATTTATTGAAGGCTTAGTTGTGCTGAGCTTTGGTGGAGGAAGGGAGACCCAGAGCAAACCGTAGTGGCACCCCTGATCTCGAGCACCCATTGGGTGGGGTTCAGATCACAGACTGGGGACATCTTTCTGGACCACACACCTGACTTCCTCTGCCCCTGGGACCTCCGTTCCCAGCAGTGGTGGTTGTGGTGCATATATATTCCTGAATCCTTAAATATTGCAAAGATGGATCCAGGCTTACAAAGAGGAAGGCAAGCTGGATGTGTGAACCTAACTGGGCTCAGTGTTTTAAACATCTCATATTCTCTCAGGTTATTCTTTTGTGTTCATATCCCAACTCTGAAATTAATTGGCCTAATACATGATTTGTTAAACATGAATTAGAGAGTGAAATCAAGAAATGATTTTATTTAATTTATTTTATTTTTTTCTTTTAAAGCGTTCTTTTTAAAATTAATTTATTTTATTTATTTTTGGCTGCGTTGGGTCTTCGTTGCTGTGTGTGGGCTTTCTCTGGTTGCGGCGAGCAGGGACTACTCTTTGTTGCGGTGCGCGGGCTTCTCATTGCGGTGGCCTCTCTGGTTGCAGAGCACGGGCTCTAGGCGCGCAGACTTCAGTAGTTGTGGCTCGCGGGCTCTAGGGCACAGGCTCAGTAGTTGTGGCGCACAGGCTTAAGTTGCTCTGCGGCATGTGGGATCTTCCGGGACCAGGGCTCGAACCCACGTCCTCTGCATTGGCAGGCGGATTCTTAACCACTGCGCCACCAGGGAAGCCCCAAGAAGTGATTTTAAAGAATGCTTTTCATAACACAGGCTCAACCAGGTTCCTGAAAGGAATATATGCTCACTTAGGGATTTCAGCATTACATGGTGACATTGAGGGAGGCTGACTTGGTGGGGAACCCTTGGTGCCACCGCAGTTTTTGCAAGTGAAACCTTGCCCCCTCTCCCTCCCCAGTCCCCTTAATGGCCACGTGCCTTGTCAAGATGAGATACTGGAGTTTTAACCCCTACACCGATTCTGAAGTTCAGCCTGAAATCACCATCGCGGGAGCATGGCTTGGCGTTACATTTTTTCACTTTGCATAGGATACGCTCAGAAAAACTAAGGGGGAAAAATGGGAGATTGAGTGTTTTACAATACAACAAAGCAACATCTTGGCTCAAGGCAACCTTTTTGTTCCAGGAGCTTTCTAGCGCCTCACGGCTTGCGATGTTTGTTGGTTGTGTTCCCTCCGCATTGAACCTCCCCACGACCCCAAACCCAGCCCCTGTTATTTCCTGTTCTTGGATCCCCACCTTCTGCCCTGCTTGCTTGGGGAGGGGTCCATGTCCGGAATGGACTGGCTGCTCTCAGATCCCTGCTATGTTGTCCAAACTGTGTACAGGACAAAGAGACATTCTTGGGAGTAGCCAGACATTATCTAGAGAATTCCAACCACTCAGAAAGTCACTCACCTTGAGCCTTTAGAGGAGAAACCCAGGCATCTGAAGTAGGGGCAGAGGGCAGACACAGCTTGTTAAGACTATATCTGAGGGGCTTCCCTGGTGGCCCAGTGGTTAAGAATCCGCCTGCCAATGCAGGGGACACGGGTTCGAGTCCTGGTCCGGGAAGATCCCACATGCCGCGGAGCAACTAAGCCCGTGTGCCACAACTACTGAGCCTGCTCTCTAGGGCCTGCGAGCCACAACTACTGAGCCCGCGTGCCACAACTACTGAAGCCCCCGTGCCTAGAGCCCGTGCTCCGCAAAAAGAGAAGCCACCGCAGTGAGAAGCCCGCGCACGGCAATGAAGAGTAGCCCCCACTTGCCGCGACTAGAGAAAGCCTACACGCAGCAACGAAGACCCAACACAGCCAAAAATAAATAAATTTATAAATAAATAAATTTATAAAAAATTATTTTTAAAAAAGGCTGTATCTGAGACATACCTAAGAACCCAAAGTGAATTCTTAGATTCAGTGAGCTGTGGCACATCCTATATCTTCGGAAAGCAAAAAGGATGTCAATATTTGCTTCTTTATAGTGGACTTAGGAGAGGCTGACAAGCCAGGGCTTAGATCTCAGCTCTGTTACTTACTTGCTTTGTGTCCTTGGGCAAATTATTTAAGCTGTGAGCCTCAATGTCTTTATCTGCAAAATAGGGATTATACCCTACTTCAAGGTATTGCTGTGTGGATCTATTGAGATAATGTATATAGAGGGCACAGTGGAATGCCTAGACATTGTAATGTTCAATGAATAATTGTGACATTGTCATCCATATCATCTCTATTTCCTGTAAAGGAAACTGACACACAGCTAAGACAGAGAGCTCATGGGAAGGTTCTAGGATTCATTTAGAGTATGTGGTAAGGTAGAAAAAGAATCTCGGGGCTAATCTTTCTTTTTTTTTTTTAAAGATTTTTTAAAAAAATTAATTTATTTATTTATTTATTTTTGGCTGCGTTGGGTCTTTGTTGCTGCCCGTGGGCTTTCTCTAGTCGTGGCGAACCGGGGCTACTATTTGTTGCGGTGCGCGGGCTTCTCACTGCTGTGGCTTCTCTTGTTGCGGAGCACAGGCTCTAGGACCACGGGCTTCAGTAGTTGTGGCTCGCAGGCTCAGTAGTTGTGGCTTGCGGGCTCTAGAGCTCAGGCTCAGTAGTTCTGGCGCATGGGCTTAGTTGCTCCGTGGCATGTGGGATCTTCCTGGACCAGGGCTCGAACCCATGTCTCCTGCGTTAGCAGGCGGATTCTTAACCACTGCGCCACCAGGGAAGCCCCAAGGGGCTAATATTTCTTGTTCGATAAGTCCAGTTGTTGCAGCTTCTACAAGAGGCAAGATGGTAGTTAAAGGCCCTGAGACAGGCAGCTTCGCCATTTACTGCTGGATGTCTTGGGGCAAGTCACTTAAAAGTCTCTGAGTCTCAGTTTTCTGAGCAATATAATAGAGCTGTCAAGAGCCCTGGCCTCTTAGGTGGGTTTTGAGGAATAAATCTGACTATGCATTCAAATTGCTTAGTCCCATGCCTGGCATATCATAAGTGCTCAGTATAGGGCTATGATCATTTGATCATCAACCTCAGCCGACACCTGAGGTCTCTGGTCCCCCACGTGCCTTCCCCTGTTTGACAGATGCATACGCATTGCCAACTCCAGGACTCTGCAGCTTCCGTCTTTGCAAACTGGCCTCACTGGTCACCAGCATCCACGTGTGCTTCTGCCTTGCAGCCGCCGTGCTGCCTGGGGATGCCCTGATTCCACACGTATCCCTTTGCCCTCCCTGGTTTGTCCATGAGTTTTCAAAAGCGCAAATACCATGTGGCCACCCACTTGATAAAGCTTGAAAATCCTATTATTGGCCTGTTGCCAGAGGACAGAGCAAGAATGACCTGCCTTGTGTTGAGGGTCTCCCCTGCCCCGGGCAGGAAACCAGCTGCTTTCACGTGTTGTCTCTTAGGGAATCTTCATAACAGCCTTAGAAGGGAGGTGTGTTTGTTTCCCTTTGCTGCCGTCACAAATTGCCATGAATTTAATGGCTTAAAACAGTAGAAATTTATTCTCTCACGGTTCAGGAGGCCAGAAGTCCAAAATCAGGGTTTGGCAGGGTTGATTCCTTCTGGAGGCTCTGAGGGACAATCGGTTTCATGTCTCTCCTCCTAGCTTCTGGTGTTGCCAGCAATCCTTGGCACTTCTTGGCTCGTAGATGAATCACTCCACTTTCCGTCTCTGTCTTCACATGGAGTTCTGCTTTGTATACATCTCTGTGTGTCCTTTCTTCTTATCAGGACACCACACCTGTCATTGGACTGAGGGCTCACCCTCATCCGATATGATCTCATCTTAACAATTACATCTACAAAGACCCGATTTCCAGAGAAGGTCATCTTCTGAGGTTCCCGGTGGATGTGAATTCTGGAGGCGAGACTATTCAGCCCACTACAGTAATTATTATACCCCTTTAACATATGAGTGACCTGAGTTTCAGAGAGGAGAAGATCCCTTGCATAGCATCACACAGTCACTTTGTGACACCAGAGGATTCAAACCCTGACCTTCTTTTCTCTAGACTCGAGTTCTTCCCATTGGATCAACTTACCACTCATAAATAAATGGAGAATAAAATAAGGGTCTAAAAACCATGGCAGCAAAACTGGTGAGCAGCAGTCAGCCACTAGATCAAAGGGGGCCTCGGGAGGGTAAACAGGATGAACAGAGGCTATGCGAGTGAATGGTGGCCCACCCCCTTCTTTTTTTGTTTCTGGTTCTCAGACTTTATCCTGTTTCCATAATCAGTATAACTTGTTGGTTTTCAGCCACAGTGCTTGCTCCTGGGATTCCACAACCCAGCAGAGAGATTCCTCAGAAATGAGACCTGAAGCGGTGGTCGGGTTCCCTTGGCATTAAGCAAAGGGAAGGAGCACATTTTTTTGTGCAAAGCCAAGTACCCTCCGTGACTCCCCGTGGCCTGTCTTACTGCTGGCTGATGTTTATCATGCATCCCCTTGCAGAGGTTCCTTCCTGGCATTCAGAGCCACAAAAGCAGTGGCCAGAAGCAGGTGACCGGCCCTTAGCTGCCCTCCTATCCAGGCTGCCCAAAGCTGTGGTCCAGCAGAGCTGGCCCGGGGCCAGACTGGGAAAGCACAGAGCTGTGGGCAAAAGAGGGGTCATATCACGTGCTCTCCCTGTTTCTGGCTAAAGCACAGGACTAGGGCTGAATCAGAACCAGGTCAGGGTCAGGTCCTCAGTGTCAAGGGCAAGTTTCTCTTGGTTTAAACCACAAACGCAACGCTGTCTGCAACCAGGCTCAGAATCCCGTGTCGTCAGTGGCATCAGTTTGCTGCACGAGGTGGGGTCAGAAGATTTGAGTGGGTCTGGCTTGAGCTTTTCAAAGTGCTCCTTGGCTGCCCGCCGCGCCCTGCTCTTCATCAGGCCAGTGTCCCCAGCCCATGTCCTGATCCAGAATCTCCACTTAGTCCTGGCAGAGCAGGACAGTCAGGTCAGTCATCTGGACTTACCTGGGGTCCTCTCTTCCTGCCCAAGCAAGTCAGAGTGAATTGGATCAGAGGTCTGTTTGCTGCACAGTCTGCCTTCACATAAGACTTTGTGCTTTTGAAGAAATTTAAGAAAGGCTGTTCGTGGGTTTTCAGAGTGACTGGCAGTTCATAGTGACACTGATATGCATGATATGATGAGACCTGTGGTGTGGATGGAAGTCTAAACCTTCTAGAGCCTTCCACTGGTTCCCTTGCAGTCCATAGGTACTGATTCAATAGGATCAGACCTCTTTCCTGTTGGTAAGTGGTAGATCCTTTTGTTGAGTGTTCTTAGAGCTCACCAGGAATTTCATGGAAAGAGAACCTTTGATTGTTGGGTTTTCCTTTCTTCTTCAGAATTGTGAGTGTTGTCTTGGGGAAGCGAAGGCTTGCTGTATAACACCTCTTGCCTTTGAGCAGAGAAGAGCTTGGTGGGAGAACTGTAGGAGGACCTGGCTCCATGCTAAGTCCTCGTGCTGATCTCAGATGCCCAGGCCCGGCCTGAGGGCTGGGAACTGGGTGACGGGGAGTGGGGCAGGGGGGATCCCAAGGCAGCAATGGCACTGGGGCCCAGGGTTTAGGTGCCTCCCAGAGTTATCATGCGTCCCCACCCTCCCAGCGCTCAATTTAAACATTAATGAGACATGTTCTTTTGCTTACAGAGGACTAGATTTAGCAAACCCAAAATACTGTCTTTAAAACTCGACTCAAAGCTTTAAAATACTACTAGAATAAAAAATTGATTCAAATTCACTGAGTCCATGTTTGTGTATGTGTCCACCTGTCTGTCTGTCTTACAGGTAGATGGGGAGGCATCTAGGTTAACTCCACTGCACGATTAAATTGAATGGAGCAAAAAAAAAAAAAAAGACTTGTTTAGAATAATAAATCAAGTCAGCCTCCAATTCTTGTTCTCTGCTTGACTAATCAGAGCTTGGAAAACGTTTTAATGGGGTTTTCCTATGACATATCCTGTCTGTGACATAGTTCATGAAATTCTGTGGCATTTGACTCCCAAAGAGGAATTTGGTTACTCACAGAGTGTTTCACAACCTTTCTGGGAATAGGCAGCTCATGGAAGGAAAATATTCATCTATAACAGTGAGTCAATTACATATCTTTGATGAAAAAGGAAGATTGTGTCATCTCACAATTGTGTAGCATGGTCGGCTCCTAAAAGTATGATATATTACAGCAAGAAAGCACAACTTCCTTGAGGGAAGGTCATGTTTGAAACACTTGTCCATCATGGCTGAGTAAAGGATTCCCTACTCACCGTGGAGACGGAAATTGGAGATTGAGAGGTGTTGCAATACCTAACAAGTAGACAAGATGGTCTTTTTTAAGTCTGTGTATTTAAAGCTCAAATTTGTAACATTTATTGATGTATGATTACTTTCAAAGATTACTTTTCCAATTATAAAAGTAATACATGCTCAATAATACATACCTTTATAAAATAAAAGTTATACGTTCCACGTCAGCTTTTCATTCTGCCTTCAGCATTGAGTTCCCCCATTCTCCAGGGTTAACCAGTTAATATATTAATGTGATTCTTCCAAACAATATGTATACAAATGGTATCCTTGGCTTTGAGGCAGTGATTTAATCTTCTCTAATCTCTCATGGTGCCATACTTCCTTTTAGTTCTTGCCCATCTCACTTTTTATATTTTTATGTACTTAATTTTTTTTCACAAGTTAATACATGCACATGGTTGAAAATTCAAAAGGTGTAGAAAGGAACACAGTGAAGAGAAGTTTACTACCTCATATGTCCAGTCCACCCCATTCCAGAGAAAACCATTGTTATCAGTTTCACATTTATCCTTTCAGGCATAGTCTATGGATATTATGGGTGTGTGTGTGTGTATATGTGTGTATATGTATATATATATATATATATATATATACACACATATACACACACACACACATATACACACACATATATACAATATATATTATATATACATTATACACACCTAGAAACTAATAAAAATTATGTATATAAGACTATATATTCACATTCTTTTTTTGTTAACAACTAAAGTAGCATGGTGTATATACTGTCCTGTACCACCTGTCACTTAACAGTAGATCCTTGAGATTGTCTTATACCGGTTCTCATAGAGCTGGGAGCTGTACTATCCTCTTAAAGGTTGCATATACTATTCCATTTTATGAATAGTCCAGTCCCCTAATAGGTTATTTGTAGTCTTTTATTATTGCAAGCAATGTGGCATTCGAGACCTTTCGATATAGGTCATTTTATACACATGCCACTATACCTGAGAATAAATTCTTGGAAGTAGAATTACTGGGTCAAAGACATTGCGTATTTTAAAGTTGGATACATATGCCTAATTGCCATGCAACTTCATGGAGTTGGATAAGGGTACCTCTTTCCTCCCATTCTGATAACTAATTTTCTTGGTGGAAAACTTATCTCGTAATTTAGTTTTGCTTTTCTTTTCTATGAGTGGGATTGGGAATCTTTTTGTATGTCTAAGAATAATCTATGTATTTTTTGTGTGTCAACTGTTTTCCATGTCTTTTGTCCATTTTTGTGTTTGGTTTGTTGGTCTTTTTCCTACTGGTTTGTAAGAGTTCTATATATATCATGAATATTAACCTTTGTGCTATGAGTTACAGATATATTCTGTTTATTTCTATTTTAAACACCATTCACTGGGTCCTTTTGCTGTAGGACAAATCCCCTACTGGTCATTGTACTTCACGTCAGCTCCCTACGGTAGTAGTAGTTTTATATCCTTTTTACAGAGAGGGAGAGGTCCAGGTCTGTTGGATACCAAAGCCCATTCTTAACCAGAACTCTGTACCCCTGTATACACAATATATTAATATAGCATCATTCCAGGTTGCCATGCAATTTTGAAAATATGCTTTCTAAAGCTTGCATAGCATTCCATCAGTTCAGCAAATTGCAGTTTTCAGGTGCTGATTTTTATGACTACACATTTTCATTGCCTGCAGGTTTTTATTGTTCTAGACAAGATTGCAATCAGTGCATTTCTTAAAGCTTTGTGTCCATGAAGCACCATAATGGCACCAATATTCCTGCAGAAGATAAGGCTATAGTGTCTGAGGTAGCAAGCAGAGGAACCTTTTGAGTCTATGATCCTTGATGGAGGGACCCACAGCAGACTGAGAGTGGAAATGGGGTGCGTGTCAGGCCCTGCATCGGGGCCCTGTATTGGCAATCAGACCCTTTCCCTTACAAGGTCACCACCAGCTTCATCTGCTTCTGGAATGAAGCATACCATATATTGCGATTCCAGATTCTCCTCCCTTCTAAAGCCTTCTTTTTGAGCAGTATCAGAGGCAGAGGGTACACCAATATTCCTGCAGAAGATAAGGCTATAGTGTCTGAGGTAGCAAGCAGAGGAATCTTTTGAGTCTATGATCCTTGATGGAGGGACCCACAGCAGACTCAGAGTGGAAATGGGGTGCGTGTCAGGCCCTGCATCGGGGCCCTGTATTGGCAATCAGACCCTTTCCCTTACAAGGTCACCACCAGCTTCATCTGGTTCTGGAATGAAGCATACCATATATTACGATTCCAGATTCTCCTCCCTTCTAAAGCCTTCTTTTTGAGCAGTATCAGAGGCAGAGTGTACACTGGGAGACTGCAGGGTGCAATGGGAAGGGAAGGGCTTGGAAGTTGGTGAACAATTTCTTTTTCTGTAGAATAATGTTTCTTAACAGGAATAAATGCGACTGTGGTGTGTCACATAGCTGGGTGGTCCAAACACCCTCGTGTGTTCTTCTCATCCCTGCTCTTTGGCTTTCAGGGTCCTGAGCACCTGGGAGGTGCTGCTGAGTCTAGATTTCCTGCAGCCTTTTTTTTTTTTTTCCCTGCAGCCTTTTAAGGGAAGTCACTATTCTCTTCTCTTCTCATCCATTTTCCCTCAATAAATTAAGGGCTGGTTATGTCTTAGTTTCCCACACTTCACTCCAATTAGAGATTCTTTCAGGTAAACAAGCTCCTATTTTAAGTTGTCAATATTCCCATCACATTCACATCTAAGCACAAATTGCTTTAAAGACCTGTCTCCATGCCGAGATGTGGAGCCTTTTGGAGGTGGGACTTGGAGGAGGGACCTACCTGAAAAGTAGTGGGGGAGCGGGCAGCCTGGGGAGGAGGAAGTGGCCATGGTCACTTAGAAAGGACCTCTGGGGGTGCCAAGGCCCAAGCTTCCTTCAGTGTGTTCCTTGAGTTAGGTCTCGGAGCAATTTGAAAGCTGCAAACCTCCCTCTTCCGTAGGCCCCGAGAAGCGTGGAGAGGGAGGCTTCTCTGTGCTGACCCCACCCCTCCCCTCTTTACAGTTCCAGGCAACAGGCTGGGTAGGATCATTTTTGAAGGCAGCCCCTCCACCTTGCCTGCTTGCATCTAGTTCCTTGTGATCTCAACAGATCCATTTTGGAACATTCTATCACGCTAATGGTACATAAATGGGATGGCTCCATTTAGCACAATAAACTCCTTCAACCAAAGAGATAAAGTTCTGACAAGGGGAATGTCTAAGACGGAGCAGAGTTCCTTCCCGGAACCCTTGAAATCTCTCTTGGCAAAAGCATCAAGCAGTTTCAAAGGAAGCAGCTGTCCCCATTTGCTGGCTGGCTTTTTCTCGACTCTGCCCACGTCATTACCAGACTCAGAACTACCCTGGGCTTCACCTCTGCCCAAGGTTCTTGCTAACATCACAGAACAACAGAGGTCAGGAGCAGAAAGGAGGTGCATTTGGTGGGTTCACCTAGTTTGGCTGTCTTATTTTACAGACCAGAAAACTAAGACCCAGAAAAAAAAGCCTGGCCTTCCCAGGGTCATGGAGAAGCAGGCACATGGTTTCACAGACAGTCTGTTGCCACCTGGCATTTGCTTTTTAATGTTTCCCTTTTGATCCTTCGCATACTTCCTGGATCTGCTCTGTCCTGAGCTGCCCAGGATGCCTTCCAGGGGCAGAGCCCTGCCCTGTGGGTGGGATTCCTGGCTTCCAGCCAGACCTCTGTTCCTGACCAGCTGTGTGACCCTGAAGAGGCTCCTTAGGCTGGGGCCCACCCCTCGGTGGAATGGGTGAAAATCCCCACCTTGCAGCTGGTGAAAGGAGCACAGAGAGAAGGTATGTGAGGGTGTGTGACCCAGACTGGCCCCCAGGAGGCGGGCAGTGGACCCTCACCGAGGGATGATCGTGGGAGTATTGATGACCTTCCCACCCCAGCTGCTAGGTCCTCACAAACTGCACTTTGCTTCCCAGCCAAGCAAGTTTCCAAATGACTTCCTTTCTCCCAGTGCAAGGCACCCTCAGAAGCTAAAGCAGATCAGGCGGCAGCAGCCAGAGAATTAAACGGGCAGTACACAGTTGTTTTTGTAAACTCCGAAAAACCACCCCAGGCTCAGAGCCAAGAGGGAGGAGGATGGATGTGCAGCCTCGACGTATAGGTGCTGCTGGATTCCGCTCTGCTCCTGCCTGTAGGGAGACCCCCCCCCAACCCCACCGCCAGCCAGTGCGGGTGGCTCAGTTCGTGCTTTTGCGGCCTCCGTCTAGCTTACCAGTTGAATTTCTCCCTTTGCCTCTGAGGATAAACCACTGTTCTGGAGCCAAGTCACTGTGACTTGGCCACAGAGCGTTTTTCCTAATTCCATCATATTTTTGCAGCCGGAGGGAGGGGGGCATGTGCGTACGACTATGAGTGATGAGTATGCATATGTGTGTGTGCACGTGTGTGTCCGTGTGTATGTGTGAGCGTGCGTATTGGTTTGCTAGGCCTGCCGTGGCAGCGTCCCACAGATTGGGTGGCTTAAGCAACAGAAATTTATTGTCGCACGGTTTAGAAGCAAGACGTGTCAAACCAAGGTGTCGTCGGTGGAGTTGGCTCCATCCGAGGGCCATAGGAAGGGACGTTCCAGCCCCTCTTCTTGGCTGATGGACCCCTGACTTCTCTCTCGGCCTTTTCACATTCCTTCTAGGTACGCCTCTGTGTCTAAATCTCCTCTTTTTATAAGGACATTAGTCACATTGGATTAGGACCCACCCGAATGACATCACTTGACTTGATGACCTCTGTAGAGACCTTATCTCCAAACAAGGTCACCTTTTGAGGTACTGTGTGTTAGGACTTCAACTTATGAAGTTGGGGTGGGGGGGACCCAACTCACCTCATAACGACATGCACGTATGTATAGCTGTGTGTGTGCGCGTATGTGTAGTAAACCGTGACACCTGAGACTCCAGTCAGACGTGTGCCTATTGCTTAGATAATAGTACTTTAAGAGCACACACAGTTTCCTCTTTTGCGAACAGGGCAGATTTAAAACAAGTTTTTACACACCTCCTCATGGGGGCAGAGGGGCAGGTGTGATTATGTAGCAAGGTCCTGGGTACCGGTCTGGCCTCTTGGCTTGAAAGCACCTCTTCATGGAGGGCCCTGCTCGCTTTATCATTCCTGAGCAGAGCAATGCCACCCTGGGTGTGTGATTTCCCCTCCTCATTTTGCTTTAGACCGGTTAAGTAGTATCTTGAAATGCCTTTGGCCCTACAGCAGAACATTCCGATTATTCCAAAGGGCGGTGTAACTTCAGAGTTTCCGTAGCGTAACGCTCCCTGGTGACTTGGTATCACCCAGTCACTGAGAAACTCCTGGATATTTCTAAATAAATTTCAGCTCATTAAAAATGTCGCTTGGATGTTGTAAATAGCTGTAAAGTATAGTATACATTTAACTTCCTTTTCAAAAGAGCCTGCCTGGCCTCCATCCACCCTGATGACTCCTTCCCAGACTTGTGTTTCCGGGAGAGTCACAGGGGGTCTGTGACGCTGGGCTGCCACCGTCTTTGAGCTGCTCGCCTGCTTCACCAGGACAGACTGGTCCCAAACTGACCCCAAACAGATTGCCCCACAGGACCATGGTTGGCATTTGTCCTCCTCTTTCTATTGAGTTTACTGTGAATCTCAGTTCTCTTTGTCCTTTCTAAAATCTTACTGAAGAAAATGAGTTCTGCATGGCCCTGGAATTCTGATTGGCTTTCCATTCAGCCAGAATCCTAAATGATGCCCCAGACTTTCCAGGTCAACCCAGAGTTCCGGGGGACCAGGTGGGTGGAGCCTCGTCCACCCTGGGGCAGCTCTGGGTACCACTCATTAACACGCCATGAGCCTTAGTGTGAGGTGCTGGGGGTCTGATTCTGTGGCAAAAGAGTGAGGGATATATTTGTGGCATTTATGTCTCCCCCAGGCACATGTGGGTCTGTTTTCTTTGTGGCAGAAGATACTAGTTAGCCCTGAGAAAGGAAAAACCACTTCCCCCAGAGAGTCCTTGAAATTAGAGCCTCATCCCTGTCTTCAAATTCTGTCCCACTTCAGCCTGGGACACAATGTAACCATTTAAAATATATCTGACCACCACCGTGAAAGGACATAAAAAGTGCTTGTGAGACAATGTGAAGTGAAAAAAAGTTGGCTACAAATTGCATATAGTGTGGTCTCAACTCGATTAAATACATGTTTCCAAAAAGGAGACTGCATGAATGCAGTAAACCCTTAACTGCTTTCCTCTCTGTGGAGGGAGGATGAGTAACTTGTATCTTCCAAATTTTCTACAGTGAGCATTTATTATTTTACACACACATATAGAAGCTGTCCTAAAAAGTCCATTTAACTGGATCTTCGGGATCCGTCAGGTTTTTTTTTTGCTGCCTTTAGCATCACCAGGATATTAATTCCCTGCCTGCCCAAGGCCCATCTCTGACTTTCCAAGAAGCCAACCCTAACTGGTTCATCTCAGCGCCACTAAGCGCCCACCTGCCCACGCAGCCCTGGGCACCAGGCGTGAACGAGAGCTGCTTCTGGCTGGCCGGCTGCTGCCCTCCAGGCTCGGGCCAGCTAGGGAGGGGCTGGGTCTCTTTGAAGGGGGTTAAAGTCCTTCTTTGTGTGTGAATGCCTTTGTGGGAGCAGAAGCGGGCCAGCTGTGACTTCACAGTCTTCTGTCAGGAGGCTCAGAAGGAATTTGTCCAGCTTGAGCCGGGGCGCAGGGTACACTGCCTGGAAAAAGAGGCGATTCTGACCGGGGACGTGTGAAGTGGGCACTCCGGGCAGGGTAAGCCGAGTCTGCTGACCTAGCTTAGGGTCCTTTGCTTTCTAATCTGGAAGGAGAGGGTTCCCTTGTGAGGCCAGAGTCTTTGTGGAGGAGGGACTCAGAGTGGGGACTTCGGGGCTACGCTGTGGACGCCTTTCCTGCTGGAGAGAGAGTGGGCAGCCGGGCTCAGACGGGACACTTGCTTCTCTTCTTGCTAATCTTGTCAGACTCCCAGCTTTCATGCTAAAGGGCAGAGCGGGAGCTCCCCACCACACATACAGTGCAGGCAAAGATGCAAAGGTCCACACATCATCTTTGCCAGATAATGCTTTGAAGATGGTGCATGAGTGTGTGTGTGTGTGTGTGTGTGTGTGTGTGTCTGTCTGTCTGTGCGTGTGTGTGTCTGTGTCCTTTTCCGCAGCAGAACCAAGTGACGTAGCTGTTCTGGTTACGGGTTTTCTTGTTATCACCTTGTATGTAGTTAATCTGCAAGCCCTTGTTGTAGAACTTACCACGTTCACGGAGTGGCCTGGGGCTTCTGGGGGAACGAGTGTGCCCGTCTCCTGTGGGACCCAGGGCCATGGGAAGAGAAGCTCGTCAGCTCTGTTCCTAAGCACAGACTCATCTGTGGACAAAGAGTTAATCTCAAAAGCCTCTGGCACAGTTTTCTCTTTTCTCCTGGCTCTGCCTCCACATACTGGATTTTTCCCGGGTCCACGGTGGAGCCCAGCTTTTGCTCTCTGCCATTACTGGTTGTCCAGGCATGAATCCAAGATCCCGAACTATTTTAAAACCAAGAAGGACACAGCTAAGTTATAAAGAACTGAAACCAGGCTTGCTTTTGCTTTCAGCAGAATCAGTTACCCCAGAAATTTCAGGCTGCGGGAGCCAGAGTTCCCTCTGTGGCCTTGACCTTGGTTTATTCTGGAGGTGGGGACTGTCCTGTAAAATAGCTTCACAGTGAAAAGGGCCTTTGGTGGGAAGAGCATTTTAGGACTCCTTGATAGAGCATGGGGTGTACTGCATCGAGGAAGAAGCGAAACTTGCCTTTCTTGGAGCTGAAATGAGGCATCTCTCCTCATCTAGGGGAAACCCTGAAATCTCCCAGTGGTTCTCAATCCCTTTGGTGGGGAATGGATCTCCAAGTGACTGAAAGAAACAAGCTTTTCACCAGTGGCTGCAGAAAAGGCAACAGCTTCCTTCCTCACCTCCTCCCATCACACCTCCATCACACACACCCTCTTTAGTTTCTTTCAGAGAGAGCCTAAACTGTAAATGTGTTCATCAAACCACACCTTAACAGTTTCCACATGTGCAGCCTCACATCTGAGCCACTGACTTTTCAGTGGATGCTATTAATAGGGCAGGCTGTGGTGCTGGGGAGACTCCCTTATGTTACAAAGGGACCACTTCACCAGGATCATGAGTGAGTCAAGACATAGGCCAGCCTTGTTTCCAGTGGAAGGGGTTTCCAGAAGTGTTTTCATTCCCATCGTCAGCAAGCCTGTACCTGAGGCCTAAGCCAGAGAGAATGGCAGGAGGGTGATTGCTGTGTTGACCAATACCATAGAAGCTCTCAGAAAGAAGGGCTGGGCCTGTAAGAAGAACGGGAAGCTCTTTTTAAACTTTTTTAAAAAAAATAATCTTCTTTTAAAATTTATTTATTTTATTTTTGGCTGCATTGGGTCTTCGTTGCTGCTCGCGGGCTCTCTCTAGTTGAGCGAGCGAGGGCTACTCTTCACTGTGGTGCGCGGGCTTCTCATTGCCATGGCTTCTCTTGTTGTGAACCACGGGCTCTAGGTGTGTGGGCTTCAGTAGTCGTGGCTCACGGGCTCAGTAGTTGTGGCTCACCGGCTCTAGTGTACAGGCTCAGTAGTTGTGGCACACGGGCTCAGTTGCTCCGAGGCATGTGGCATCTTCCTGGACCAGGGCGCGAACCCGTGTCCCCTGCATTGGCAGGCGGACCCCCAGCCGCTGCCCCACCAGGGAAGCCCAGGAAGCTCTTTTTAGAACCGTCTGAGTCACATTTAGTGGTAATGGCTTCATGGCAGGAGGAAGGAAACCCCAG
Source organism: Physeter macrocephalus (assembly GCF_002837175.3). Classification (NCBI taxonomy): domain Eukaryota; kingdom Metazoa; phylum Chordata; class Mammalia; order Artiodactyla; family Physeteridae; genus Physeter; species Physeter macrocephalus. Next base: position 14,739,884 of record NC_041222.1, on the reverse strand, counting down.
AGATGTTGTTAGTGTTATCCCCCTTTATTGAGGGTCATGTCATTATCCCTGAGCCCGTCTGGTCTAATTTTAGCTTTAACTACCCCAGAGTGCTGGGGCTTTTAGGTCTGCCTCTCATCAGCCAGGAAGGGTCTCTGGCCTCCTTGGGGAGTGGCCCGCCTCCCGGCTTCCCACGATCAACACCAGCCTTCGGTTCTACAGGCCGGAAGAAGCTCTGCTGGGGAGTGGGAAGGAAATTCTGCCTGGGACTGGAATGTGGCCCAGGTTATCACTGGGGTCACTCCCCTCCACTTCCTGGCCCGGAGGCCCGAAGCCCAACAAAGGAAGCAAGCCATCCTCAGACATTCCCACTCTCTGTGCCTTCACAGGGGTGGGTGGAAGGGACCACTCAGAGTCCCAGCGGCTTCTCTAGTAGGGGTGGGCTGGGAGGGGAGCCCCCTGCATACAGTCTTTTCAGCCTACACCATCCGCCACCCTGAGCAGGGTGGGAAATTTCTTTCCAGTTACTGTTGTAGCAGCCCGTCTAAAGATAGCTCTATGCTCTCTTTATGTGAATCTGTCTTCTCTCCTTCCAAGGCTGTATGTTCCTTGCTGCAGTGTGGGGACCACCCCAGAGTCCTAGGGGACCTCCCATGGCCCCGGCACAGGGCTTGTCACTCTACAGGTTCTCAGGACACGCCTCTCCTTGCAGGAATGCACTTTGACCTTTTCAGCCTCTGTGCTCCCTTTCCACACTCCTCGGGTTCCCTTGGTCTGGGGAGTCCATCTCGCCCAGACCTCCCGACTGTGGCTTTACCCCGTCCCTCCAAGGCTGGTGAAATTCAACAGACCCATGCGGGCCATCTTGCAGGTGTCTAAGCATCATCCCCCGGCCAGGTTGCACCCTCTCCTCCCATCTGCTTTCATGATGGAAACTTCAGCCAGAAAGTAAAGAGTCCTGCAGGAACCTTCCTAGAGACAGCCATGCATGGCCTGTGGAACACAGCAGTTGTGCCCTAAAAACTCGACTTAGGAAAGAGAGAGAGGACAAGAAAGAAAAACAGAGATGCCCTCTGGTTTGACAGCTACAAGGACGTTTTCTTTCATAGCCGTGCCCCTGTTCCTAGGCCAAGAATGAGTTTGTATTTTTGGTGGAACTTAAAAATAACTGGATTAAAGGGTCAGGTCACCTATTACCTAGGGAAACACATTTCTAATTTAAATATTGTGGCTTTAGTAGGAAGTAATCTGGGTTATTCAGAGCAGAGAAACCTGCTCGTGCAGCAGGCGCCTGATATTTGAATAATTGGGGTCACACGGTGCATTTAGGCTAGGAGACTGGGAAGTTGGTGACAGACATTGTCAAGAGCAGGGTAGGGAGGTAGGGAAGAGGCAAACAGCAGACACGTGAAGTTAGCAGAAGCTTGTGCTTCTCGCTTGACCTTGTAGCGAAGGACACCTTTCTGGAGTCTCCCTGGGCCCAGCCAGACCTGCTAAGGAAGATGCATTTCCTTCAAGTTCTTTCTATGCTTGATGCACCTAGCTGCAGGCCCAGGTACCCTGGGAAGATAGAGCACCCTGCCGTCCATGACCTAAGACGGGCAGGCGTCAGGGCCCTGATGTGTTTTTTCTGGGCAAATCAAACAGGCTTCTAGAATCCCCCCTGTGCTGCTGACTCTGGTGCTGGGGAGGAGTCGCAGCCTTGTCCATTGCCATGACTGGGATGTGAGATTTAGGGTTTTGCCTCTGGGGTGTCATCAGAGGAAGAAGACGACCCCCCCTTCAGAGGCCAAATTCCCGCAATGAGCAAGAGGCCAGCACCTCCATTTCTAGCTGGAGGGTCCTGCAGGTAGAGCAGAAGGTAGGACCTGAAACTCCGTCTCCAGGGAGTCTGTCTCTTGTCCGTTCTGAATAAGGAGGGGAAAGGGGTCCTTGACTTCTGAAGCCAAATTGTGAATCTTACGTGACTTCTGGAGATTGAAGTGTGCAGACCATCAGCCAGAAAGCCGAGTAAATGCTCTTCAGATCCATCCACCTTCTTAAGACTTCCTTTGTCGTTCTGGAAGCTTCCAGTCATCGAGAATAGCTTTTGAGATACTGGGATAGAATTAGGAAGAACTGGCCTTCAGGTCCTGGCTGTGCCACTTACTAGCCAGGGGACCCTGGGAAGTCTCTCGAGTTCTCGGAACCTTTTATTCTCACCTTAATTATGCCAATTAGCAAAAGCCTCAGGGGTCCTTGGGAGTTAGAGCTAAACTCCGGGAGGAAGGCAGGCACCTGTGGAAGGTGGGATTTCTGATTAGATCCTGGCTGAACACTCTTGGAGTATATACTCGGGATTAGGATGGCTGTCTCCTCTGGAATGTAATTTAAACTAATTTCAGACACACACAGCTATTTTACATTGTGTCTGCTTGAGTATTTTAAAGTAAATGGTAGACATCCTGACCAGCTGTTAGCTATTCTGGGAAGCCAGGAGGCCGGCAGGTATTTACGTGCCAGATTGTTAGGGCTCCACCTGGAGGGTTAGCCGGGCCATCCAAGGATCTCCCACCCACCCCTTAGCACCCTGGTTTTTCTCTGACCTTCGAAAACCCAGTTTGGTGGTTCTTTCATATCTTTCTGCTTTTTGCATTGGGGCCTAGTCTATTTCAGGAAAGACTTAAAAATCCATTTAATGAATGTGCCTTTTGTCTGAATCGGGAATCAAGCTTACCTTATCTGAAACACGGAGAAAATTCTGGTCTTTCTTATCTTCAGAGGGAGCAATAAGTATTTGTTGGTTTAAACATGACATCATTTAATGACGTCAAACGCAGACTCTTGCCAGATCCTTGCACGGTGGGGATCCCAGCCCACTTTCATTCGCCTGGTATAGTTACAGCGGCTTTGATCACATCAGGCCATCCTGCACAAAGGTAAATTCTTCCTGCTGAGACAGAACTCAGGAATTTGCTCATTGGTTATAATTGTTCCCTAACTTTACAAAAACTCAGGAACTCTGAGGCAGGACTGTAAATCAGCAATGCAGAGTTGTTTATCTCTTTAAGGACTTCTACCCTGATTAGGGTTTAGAGCTGCTGCTCCCTGAGGTCGATAGAACCGAGTCTCAGTAAGAATTTTCTGAATTAGTGGAAAGGAGCTGGGGCCCCACGTAACTAACAGGAAGGAGAGCCTCTTTCCTGTTTGTACCCTCCAGTGTCTAGATTTTTTTTTTTTAAGGTATTGGAAGGGAATCACCTCAGATTACACTGGGACTCCAAACTTTGCCCGTAATTAGCATTTTAAAAATATTTGACACATCGCAGACACAACTCATCATTTCTGACTCAAGGATAAAGTTAGTTTTCTTGACACTGCAAAAATGCACTGTCAGATGCTGTTCTCAGATATTTAAACTTTTGAATTGGGACAGTTGTTGCTAGATCAGAAAGTATCCTTGGAAAAAGTTGATACAGTTTTTTCAGTTCTTAAAAAAAAAAAAAGGCCGTAGGGCATCAGCTCCTCCATCGTCCAACACTGGGAACGTGAAGCATCCAGGAGAAAGGGACAGTGCTGACAAAGTGTTCCCCAGGATGCTGTGGAGATAGGCTCAGTTACTCCAATCTCTGTGATCAGCAACAAGACATTAACATAGGCAAGTTTTTCGCTTCACCTGACCAGACTAAGTAAACCCCAAAATAGACTTACAGCTTCCTAGGAAGTATGGGAAATCCAGTTTTTGTTAAGAAAAAGGGTGTTGTCTCCTGGAATTTATTGTTGCCGTTAATTGCGCCATGCCCTACAGAACAAGCCTCCTGCATTTTTAATGAATGAATCAATGACTAAGTTATCTATAGAATTAATTATTTGCCTTTTAGCTTCTTTTAACGTTACATTGCCCTCTTTCCTCTCATGTCAACTATTGTAAAGTGTTTTCCATTTCAGTAGAGCAATGATTTTTAACCATATTTCAATCTCAGCAGCTTCCTACTATTTTCCTATTCCACCCCCCCCCCACCAAAAAAAAAAAAAGCCAAAAGAGATAGAAGGAAAGCTCTATTATTCCCATGAAGAATATTCGCAGAGAATCATTGGCCAAATGAGGCCAGGGGTTGGGGAGTGGTTCAGTAGTCTGACTTCACCATAGTAATACCGCGTCTCTTTTTGTTGGTCAGCTTATTCCATTAATATCTTTCCATGGGGTAGGCTAATTTTGACCTAGGTTTTCTTGAAGACTGAATGGCAGCCAGTAAGTTTTAGGCATTCATATTTCCTGTAATTCTTGAATGACATAGAAGTTACTGAAGTTACTGAATCTCCTTACCAAAAGAAAGTTTAGTTAACTTTTTTGAAAGGACAGTAGCAACATTTTTGCCATGCCTCTTTAGTTCATTCTAAAGACAGAAGAGCCACTAGTTAACAGTGGTCAAAAATGAAGTAAAAACAAAATAAAGATAGCGGAAGTTATAAATATTAAGTACCAGACTTTGACAAAGACCAGATCAAGGCTGGAAGATCCTTTGAGACCAGAAGGTGCTGACAAAGAAGTAATATTCATTATTGTTGCCTATTTCTAAGGAAGGAATTTATATTACCTGATTGATTTTAAGTCTAAAGAGGAATGTGGGAAACACAGTGAAGGAAACCCCCAGTTCCTGGGTAACCTTCCAGTTGATGGATGACCATGAGAGTTCTTCAACGTTCTGACAGCAATGCACGTAGCATGAACTTCCACATTTTTCTAGATATTATGAACAAATCCATAACTGTTCGCTTTCCTTGAAAGGATTTTTAAATTAATCCCCTGAGAATCATCCTAACGTGGTGTTTTAATATTATGTTCTAAGCCTGTAACAATGTTTAAATTTAAATAAAGGAAAATTATACCGTATTGCAGTTTTGCATTGTGTTAAGTCAGTAATCCAGGCACCCTATAGGCCTGAGACTTGAAACAAAGCTGATAAAAGTGTTAGTGAAATCCTTGAGGGGAACTCAAATTAAGCTCACAACTTACCGCTGAATTATCTGAGACAAACCAGAGTCCTTTGGTATGAAAAAAAAAAAAATCCTAGAGTTTGAAAATTAATCTTAACTAATGCCAAATAAAGTGACATGGGATTGATAACTGATGAAAAATATGATACATTTAAAAACATTAAGAAAATGTAGTTTTTTTATTTAAACACAAAATTGGAGCTGTCACATACAAAGCATTTTAGGAACTAGATGGGAGGGGCCGCCATCCGCTAGCTTTTCACTCCTTAACCAAGGAGCATTGTTTGGAGAACAGAACTGTGTGGTCAGTGGCTTTGGTTCTGTGTTTATAATGCACATGGGTCAATTACAGCCAGGGCAGTGTGGCACTGAAGCTCTTAAGGGGCCGTTGAAGAGATCTACTGTTTTCCAATATTTTATTTTGGAAAAATTTTTCAAAAAGTTTCCTGTCTACAGAATAATTGCATTACATCTGGCTGAGAATCATGTTTTCAAGATTTGCTCCTGCCAAACGGCCTTCTTTTTATAGTTGGGGACATACAAATAGTTCTGTTACATTTCTGCAGAAATTTGTTATGAAATTTTTTGAAAAATTCTGATACAATTGCTATATAGTCTCTTCCACTTTAGAAATTATTTGAGCAATGTCATCAGATGATCCAAATCCTAATTTACTTTAAAAATATTTATTTATTTTATTTATTATTTATTTAGGCTGCACTAGGTCTTAGTCGCGGCACTCGCGATCTTTGTTGCGGCATGTTTAGTTGCGGCATGCGGGATCTTTAGTTGCGGCATGCAGGCTTCTTAGTTGCGGCATGCATGTGTGATCTAGTTCCCCAACCAGGGATAGAACCCAGGCGCCCTGCATTGGGAGCACGGAGTCTTACCCACTGGACCACCAGGGAAGTCCCCCTAATTTAATTTTAAATGTAAAAATGGGACTAGCATTTATTGAAAGTTCTCTGGACACCAGGTAAATGAAATGGAATCTGTAAAGTTGAGAAGGTTTAGGTAACCATTACTGCAACGAAATGAATATATAAAGGATTTTTTTTAAAGATTTATTTATCCATTTTATATTTTATTATTACTGCGTTGGGTCTTTGTTGCTGCACACGGGGTTTCTCTGGTTGCGGTGAGTGGGGGCTACTCTTCGTTGCAGTGTGTGGGCTTCACATCGCGGTGGCTTCTCTTGTTGCAGAGCGCGGGCTCTAGGCGCGCAGGCTTCAGTAGTTGTGGCACGCGGGCTTCAGTAGTTGTGGCTCGTGGGCTCTAGAGCGCAGGCTCAGTAGTTGTGGTGCCCGGGCTTAGTTGCTCCGCGGCATGTGGGATCTTCCCAGACCAGGGCTTGAATCCATGTCCCCTGCATTGGCAGGCGGATTCTTAACCACTGCGCCACCAGGGGAGTCCTATATGAAGGATTTTTTAGAAGAGAAGCTTCTATTCAAAAGATCCTGTCATTGTGGTTTCAGTTTCCCTTCCAGTTAGTTATCAGCTAATGTCTGAATTTCATATCCATAAGCGACGTGGTCTCTAACCCTGACTTCTGTATTCTCTTTTTTCCAGAAGGCTCCCGAGCTTTCCGAGGATGATATCCGGCTAAAAAACGAGAGAGACAACTGTAGTGGCAATCCCCTGGAGCCTGCCACCAGCTCTCTTCCCCCAGATCACAAAAACATGGAAATTGAGGTCTCTGTTGCAGAATGTAAGAGTGTTCCTGGAATCACCTCGACTCCACATTCCATGGACCACCCCTCCCCTTTCTACTCACCCCCCCACAATGGCCTCCTCGCTGATCACCATGAATCTCTGGATAATGATGTGGCCAGAGAGATCCGATATCTAGACGAGGTGCTGGAGGCCAGCTGCTGTGATTCTGCTGTGGACGGAACCTACAACGGCACGTCTTCCCCAGAGCCTGGAGCAGCCATCTTGGTGGGCAGCCCAAGCCCACCTGCCCACACGGCCGTCCAGCCGGAACCCACCGAGGGAATGGCTGGCAGGCAGGCTCCCCCTCCCCTTGAGCTCCATCAGAGCACCTCTGACACCATGGCAGAGGGTGAAAGAGCCAACGGCCGCCCCCCTGACCAGCCCAGAGACCTGCTGGGGAACAGCCTGCAGGTGCCCGTGAGCCCCAGCTCCTCCACCAGCTCAAGGTGTTCCTCCCGAGACGGAGAGTTCACGCTCACCACGCTGAAGAAGGAAGCCAAGTTCGAGCTGCGTGCCTTCCATGAGGACAAGAAGCCCTCCAAGCTCTTTGAGGACGACGAGAGTGAGAAAGAACAGTACTGCGTCAGGAAAGTGAGGCCTTCAGAAGAGATGCTGGAGCTGGAAAAGGAGAGGCGAGAACTCATCCGGAGTCAGGCCGTGAAAAAGAATCCTGGCATCGCCGCCAAATGGTGGAACCCTCCGCAGGAAAAGACCATTGAGGAGCAGCTGAACGAGGAACATCTGGAGTCGCACAAAAAGTACAAGGAACGCAAGGAGAGGAGGGCGCAGCAAGAGCAGCTGCTGATACAGCGGCAGCAGGCCTCACCACAGCTCTGCACGGCCCCTGCGTCCTCTCGAGAACGTTCCAGCGTGACTGACAGCGCAAAGGAGGACATCGTCACGGAGCAGATAGACTTCTCCGCGGCTCGCAAACAGTTCCAGCTGATGGAGAATTCCAGGCAAACAGTGGCCAAGGGCCAGAGTACACCCAGGCTCTTCTCCATCAAGCCCTTCTACAGACCTCTGGGGCCAGTCAACTCAGACAAGACACTGACCATCTCGAGACCAGCTTCTGTCGGGGGACCTCCCGAAGACTCCTCAGCAGCCAAGGGACAGAAAGCCCACTGTGCCCTGGAGAGCCAGTCTTCTGGAGGAGGGGGCCAGGGCAGCACAGCTCCTCAGGGGAAGGAAGGGCCGTACAGTGAGCCCTCCAAACGCGGGCCCTTATCTAAACTGTGGGCAGAGGACGGCGAGTTTACAAGTGCCCGGGCTGTCCTCACCGTGGTCAAGGATGACGAACCTGGGATTTTGGATCAGTTTTCAAGGTCAGTCAATGTCTCTTTGACTCAAGAGGAACTTGACTCCGGCTTGGATGAGCTGTCGGTGAGGTCCCAGGATACCACCGTCCTGGAGACCCTGTCCAATGACTTCAGCATGGACAACATCAGTGACAGTGGGGCCTCCAATGAGACAACCAATGCCCTCCAGGAAAATTTGCTGGCTGATTTTTCTCTGCCCCAGACTCCCCAAACTGACAACCCCTCAGAGGGCCGGGGAGAAGGTGTCTCCAAGTCATTCAGCGATCATGGTTTCTATTCCCCTTCGTCCACGCTGGGAGACTCTCCGTCGGTTGAGGACCCCTTGGAATATCAGGCTGGCCTCCTGGTGCGGAATGCCATTCAACAGGCCATAGCTGAGCAAGTGGACAGAGCTGTGTCTGAAACCAACAAGGGTAGAGCAGAACAGCAGGGGCCTCAAGCAAGTCTGGAGGAAGCTGGAACTGGGGCTTCCAGCTCAGAGAAGCCTCAGAGCATGTTTGAACCACCTCAGGTGTCCTCCCCTGTTCAAGAGAAAAGGGATGTATCGCCAAAGATTCTGCCTACTGAAGACAGGGAGCTCAGGGAAAGGGGGCCCTCCCAGCCACTGCCGGCAGTGCAGACCAGTGGCCCAATAAACATGGAGGAGACCAGACTGGAAGGGAGCTACTTCAGCAAGTACTCAGAGGCAGCTGAGTTGAGAAGCACAGCCTCACTCCTGGCCACTCAAGAGTCCGATGTGATGGTTGGGCCCTTCAAGCTGAGGTCCAGGAAGCAGCGGACTTTGTCCATGATCGAAGAAGAGATCCGTGCAGCCCAAGAAAGGGAAGAGGAGCTGAAGAGGCAGAGACAAGTCTTGCAGAGTACCCAGAGCCCCAAGGCGAAGAATGCCCCATCCCTGCCCTCCCGAACATCGTGCTACAAAACTGCTCCAGGTAAGTGAAGTGCCGCGGACCAGAGACAGATGCTGCAGAAATCGGTGTTGCTGATTCCAGCTTTCAGGGTTGTATATATGTGGACCCTCCTCTGTGTGTGGCTGGAATCGGTGTCCGGGGGACACTGGAACGGGGATTTCAGTGTTCGGAGACACACATTGGGAGTGTCAGAGTGTCCTCTGGAAGAACCCTGAGCCTAGACGGGGTTTGCCATTTCCCAAAGGATGTAATAGCTCCTTTCTTGTCCTTCTGCTGTGGTCTTGGTTTACTGTGGAGAATTGTTCTCTTTTATTGTTCTCTCTTGGCTGAGGGAGAGGCTATGTGTGGCACAGACCCAGAGTCGGCCCTTGGGCGAACTGTATTGATGTCAGTATCTGCAGTTAAATCAAACCTATCTGATTTGGGGATGTCTTCTCCTAACCCTTCTGAATGCTGAGTGTCTTCCCAGCAATGACAGTTATGGGTTGGTGTTGCAGATCGACCCATAGAAGATGTTTTTGTCCATCGTCTGTATAATTGATCTTTATGGATTTGTCTTTCTTTAAGTCACCATAAAGCAACTACTTTGGAATCAAGGTGGTCTCATCTATTTGTGTCCTGTGACCCTTTTGGAGAAGTTGAGTTACTATATGTAAAGACAGTCCTCTAATCTCCCCCCATTGCCTGGACAGTCCCTATCCTGAATGCTTTTTATAGATGGTTGATGTTAATGACAGTGGTAATTATTGTTGCTACTATTATGGATAACACTGTGATGAGTAATTTTTATTTCTCATTTGGACATGATGGCACTTGGGGAACCACACATCCTACCAAAGAGAAGAGCTGCTCAAGGCGTGGTCCAAGCTAGTTCATGACTATTCCTGATCCATGCTATGTACAGACATAGGGAGTAAGCATGTGAAAACTCTTGGAGCAATTTGATAGTGTCCTCAAATGAAAGTGTGGGATTTTGTATTTTTTTAATGGATGGTCCATAATAGATTGGGCAGAAAAACTGTTCCTTCACTAGAGATAATTTAAGAAGTATTGCCTTAACATATAATTACCGGCATTTATCTTGATCCATCCAGATCTTAAGCCCATTGACAGTTGGCTTCCATCAAATCTATAATAACACAAGTTAACTCTTCCCATTATTAACTTTTAAATTTGAAATAATCTCAGAGCTAAAGGAAAGTTCCCTAGTTAAATACAAATATCTTTTTTATTCTGAATTAAGAGTAAATTGCCAACATGATGCTTGATCACCCCCAATTTTGTAGAATGTCCCTCGGCTTGGGTTTGTCTGATGTTTTCACATGATTATGTTCAGGTTGTGCATGTTTCGTAGGAATACCACAGCACTGATGCTTATTCTTCTTACAGCATCCAGTCAGGTAGTACATGGTGTCAGTTTGTGCCATTACAGGGACAGATGTTAAGTTTTTTCACATGATACTAATTTTGATCGCTTGATTGAGAGCTTCTGTACAATAGTTACTTTCTGCCTTTGTAATTAACAAATATTTTGTGGTGAGATGCTTTGGTACCACGTACTCTTCATATCACTCCTCTTCAGACTTTAAATCTATCTATCCATCTATCTATCTATCTATCTATCTATCTATGACAGGTGGTCTCATGGATTCCTATTATATTTAGTGGGTTATAATCCATTTCTATTGTTATTTTTATCCTTAATTGTTCAAATATAGTTCACAGGAGCCCTTTCAGGCTAACTTCAGTGTCCTTTTGACATGTCCCCATTTTTCTCTGGGCACGTCTTTACTTTCTGGTGCCACAAGATGTTCCAATCTCATCTTATACTTTCCTAACCCTGAAATCAGCCTTTTCAGCAAAGAGCACTAGTTCCTTTTAGTGGAGAATGGTATTTAGAAACCAAAGTCTGAGTGTTTGATGTGCTCGTTGCTGTTGGATAGGCACTGCTCTCAGGTACTCTCAATGGTCAGAATTAGAGAATATATACACATTCTATCTATCTGTCAATTGATTGATTAATCAATCTATCTACCTACCTATCTTGAAAACCATGAGCTCACCCTGATACCTTTAATTCTACTCTAATACCACTGGGTTCATTTTCTCTCTTTCCATATTTGTAACCTCCTCCTTGACAACAAGGTACCTGGTTCCTGTTATCCTCCATATATTTATTATTTGATCAAACCCCTCCCCCCTTATGGAACCAATCTACTATTTTCCTCACCAAACATGGGTGTTCAAGTGTCACTTTCTGGGTGGCAACTGCTGTTTCCTGTCACCAACACCCTCTTCACCCAGCTTGGGCTCCAACATCCTGTGCTGGGTCACCTGTCTCCCTTCCCACCCTGCTCTGGCTCCAGCACACCACTCTGGGCCAGTGGGGTTCCTCCCACCCTCCCTGCAGACACTCATGTTGTTCAGCCCCACCTAATAGCTTTTGGACTAAATTATTCAGGAAGGAAAGGGAAGGGAGCAGGAAGAGGGATAGCATGGTGACTTTCTTGATATGTTTTTTAATGCCTTCAGGTCATGGAGCAATGGCCAGCTGAGTGTTTGAGGCAAAGAAAACTTTCAAAAGAGGCTATTGGTCTATGCTTAACAGTGACTGGTTGGCTTTTCCCAAAGATCCTCACCTGTCGAGTTCACTTTAAAGTCTTGTGGGCTGGCTTGGCACAGAGATGCCAGCTGGGCTTTCTATAGGGTATAAGAAAAGTTTTGGTACCACTTGAATTCAGCCCAGTCTGGGGAGCCTGCTTCACAAGTAAGTGATTGTAAAGGGCCTGCATAAGAACCTGCAGCCTCACCGGTGGAGGAAGTTTCTGCAGGCATCTCAGCAACTTCTGCTCACATGGCAGGCAGATTCCATGGCTCTCTTATCAGTTACAGCTGGCTCCACCTCTACCTAGCCCTCCCTTTCTATTATTTCATTATAGAACCTTCTCTACACTGCATATGCTCAGTGGTATTTTCAGTTTTCTTCACTCCATCTCTAATTAAACCCCTTAAACCATATTGCTCCATACTTTACTTCTAGCACACAAACAAAAATTAAGACATCTCAACACTTTCCTCTAGTTCCCTGACCTGCTGTGGTCCGTCAGGCTGCCCGCCAGGCTTAAAACAGGACAGAGTCCTAATGTTTGCCTTCAGCATCCCAGTAGCCCCATACCGACTTCCCCCGTCCTTCCTCCTACGCTAATGCTGATCTCCTCCCCCATATCCCATCCCCATAGGCTTGATCTCTGCTCCTTTAGTAAAGATGGTAGTTCATCCATGCAAGTCTGCACTCTGCTTGCGTCTGGTTGTCACGTTGACCACGGTCATGATAACGTGTGTGCAGCTCATTTCTTCACATTTACCTCTAGAACATTGAAAGTAGGTGGCAGGGCTTCCCAGAATTACAACCTGGATTGAAAGAAGCTGAATGCAAAAGGTAATTTTTTTCTATCCATGCCTGGAAACGCTTAGAGTAATGCTTAGCCAGCCAGCTTCCAAGTTCGTGATCAGGAAGAAGGCTGACACATCACTCTGAGCAGCCAAACCGGACCTCTCATGGCCAGGGTCAGAACTGCTGGCTCCAACCCTGGTTTTGTGAATGGAGATGTTGCTGAGTTCCTACTGTACTGTACTCCCCATTTCATGCCAGTAGAGGTGACTCCGCTGGGCCATTGCATGACACAGAGTGACAATTTGATATTAGGTGATGAAAGATATAATTTTTAACATCTCCTCTGGTAGAAGTTATGCTGGTGACATGTTGGAATCCTGAAATCTTGAGGCAAGTAAAATCCACTGAGAGCCAAGACGTGATAAGGAAAGAGAAGTGCTTTCCAGCCGTTTCCCAGGGGTTGAAAAGATACTCGTTTTTGCTTTTGGTTCCCTTGCCTTTCGAGATGGAAGACGATGAGATTTCTGTTTTTAAAAGGATGTAATCATTTTCAAAGACTGATTATTAGGAAAAATTATATGGAAATTGAATCTTATTGGTTCTTGCATGACGTTTAGCAGAAGGTCCACTTAAATAGGGTTTGTGTGGCATTTGTTCATACAGAAGTGAACAAGGCAGATAAAGTCCCCGCCCTCAGGGAACTTACAGTTCAGTAACAGAAACATCAAACAAAGGTGGCAATTTCATAACAGAGAAGCGTGGAGACCTGTGGAAGAACAGAGCAAAGAGCACCGCCTCGCTGGGGGGATAAGGAAAGTCTTCCTTTCTTGGGAAACTGTCATCTAAGCTTTGAATTGAAGGAGTTGGGTTGGGTTCAGGGGGTGGGGGAGATTGTTCCAGTTAGAAGGAAGGGCACCTACAGAGGAAAAGAACTTGGCACGTTTGAGGTGCCTAAATAAAGTTAGGGTGGGTTAAAGGAAGAGATGTAAAACAAAACAAAAGAAAGTTGATTTGGAGCCAGACAGTGAAGAGCTATGTAAATCATGTCAAAGGTTTTAGATTTTAGACTTTATCCTGTGGTCAGTGGGAAGCCAGTGAGGATTTTCCAAGGGGTAGTTATCTCCGCAAATCTCCAAGCTGTCCTGCCTTCATCCATGAATTGATGAATTAAAAGTCTTCCTGCTTTCCTGAGTCCATTCCACCAGCTTTTTTTCTACGTACGTCTAAAGGCCGGCCGCCATCTTGACGAGTGCCCTGGGTTATGGGAGAGGCCATGCTCCCAAGAATGAACACATGTGGGCCTTCTCTTGATGGTACTTAGAAGTAGAGAATAAAGGAAGCACTTAGGCAGGTACACAAGCCTGATTTGAAGGTGTAACCCACGCACTTTAGTAAAACGCCCTTGAGGAATGAGTTTGGGAGGAAAACCCAAACATTTTACCAAAGTTACAATTTAGACCTGTTAAAATGTCTTTTCATAGGAGGGGTTTCAGCAGACAGTTCTCTCTTTAGTTCCTGTGTCTATTATTAGATATCCTGGTTTCACTTCCAAGTTCTAGGCAGGCCGGAGAAACCCAATTAGTTAGGTGATGATTAGCTTAAGTTTTGGAACTAGTTTGCATTTTCATGCCAGGTGTTAAGTTGATTTACCAAGTCAGACAGTTTGCCCAGTGGGACATTCTGGAGAGCAGTCAAGGAAAAGATGTGGATATTGAGTCCCATAACTTGTCTGTTTAGGTCTTTTAATAGGTGGAAAGATACGTCAGTTATACATCTTATAAAAATAAGATTTCCAAGGTGTTTTGACTTCTGTTGTCAGTTTGAATTGATTGCACATGTGATGTTCATTCCATTATTATAAAGCTTATTGACTGGGTCTTTTTTTCTTTTCCCTTCATTATCTCCCAATATCACAAAGAAAACTCCTAGATAGAAAAAAAAAAAAATTTATATCAGCACAGTATTCAGGCAGCAGAGCTTGGTACCTTTGTTCCATGCTGAATTAGAGCTGAAAGAGGCCAAGTCTCACTTGAGATGCCCTCAGTCCTCCACAGTAGAAGACCTTGGTGTAGGTGACTGATGGACGGATTCCCTCCCAGGTCCAGGTAAGAGAGAGCTCTTCTTCAGGAGTGTACAGTGTTTCCCTTTCCTGCAGGCAGGTACAAATTGTGTATCTTATAGGGGCACAGCTGGCTGTGTGAAGGTTCTAAAGCTGAACGTGGAGTACCCTACAGATGATTATGTATACCGCCAAGTTCCTTGAACATTCTCTGGTGACCGAAGTATAATCACAGTAGCTGCAACTCACCAAGACCTTAAAGCCCAGTACTATAATTCACACACAGTTTTCTCATTTCTCATTTTCTCATGTAACCCTCCCAACAGCTATCTAGGATAGAATCCAAATTACCCAAACTCTTGAGACCAGATATATTCCACATTTTTCTGATTTTAGAAAGGCTGTAAAGTGTCCATCCCATTATTTAGGAAAGCAATGAAATGCATGTACTCTATTATTGAACACACCCAGTGGAGTCTGGGGCTGCACCTGTCATCAAATTCGATTTCTGCTGTGAAACTTAGAGTTTGTTCTATTAAGTGGGATCAATAAAGACCAAGAAGAACCTCATGCTGTTTCACCTCGGGTTTTGCTGCCAAATAAGTTATGATAAAACTTAGTTTTAATGGTTCCTCTGTGCTTTCAGAACTTAATTTCGGTGCTCCAAACTACAACAAATTGCTGGTGCTGTCCAAAGATCTGGGCAGATGGCGAGGGACTAGCGTCGTCCATGTCAGCCATCTAGCTTGGCTGCTCTTGTGAATTCTTTCTGAAAGTTCATGCCCCAGGAGGAAGCTCAGTCATTCACTCTGGAGACAGGCTCATTGCCTGAAAACTTTGAAAGGACTGGGAGCTCAAGCAAGGAATCCATTTCTTAATTTGAGGATGAGCGGGGATAAGTGTTCACGCCACTACCTGACCAGGTTTGGCGGAGTAGGGCCAACGCTGGCCAAATTCATTTACTGGTGGTCACTAAACACCATGTCTGCTCTCTGCTGTTCTCCTTTGCTCTTTAAGATTGTTCCTTCTGCCTTGGATCAGAAACTCCCTGTATTTTTATTTCTCTGAACCCAGCGAATATGTTCATTTTTAAAAACACATGCCATTTGGGAAGGAATTGGTAAGAAAAGGTTAGGTCGAAGTAGGGTTTGGCAAGGGGTGAAGGTTGAAGGTGTTCGATGAGGTCAGAACTTCTCAAGTTACAGAATTCAAAGTTCTTTTTGGACATTGCCTTCACTGGTTTGAAAAGGGCAACTGTCATGGTTAAACCCATCACCTTCACTCCTGAGAAGATATAGACTGTGGTCTTCTGTGACAAGCCTATGGTCATGGCTTCTGGGACGTAGAACTTTGGAGAAGAACAACACTTCCTACCATTCCATTTTGTAACAGCTTCTGCTGTCACTGCTGATTGTGCTGGGTCCTCTGGTACACACAGTGTCTGGGTTGTCCCTTGCTTTGCTGGGGACATCACATGGTGGCCTGGTTACTTGCCCTTTACCGATGCCTGGCTACCCCACGCTCCAAGTTAGGAGAGCTGCTTCCAAAAATTCAGACTCAGCTGCTCAACTGTGTGAACCTACATACAAAGAAACATGCAGTCTTGAGCTGAGAACGAAAAGATGATCAAAGGACCTAATTCTTGTAAGATCCCTGCTCTACGCCTGGTAAGAAATGTGAGCTAATCTAAACCAGGCCTGGGAGCAGGATGGCCCCCGTGACTGCTGGAGTTTAGGGCAGGATATGACTGTCTCTTACTAACCATGGCAACTTGCCGTGAGCTTCCCTAGGGAGATTGGTGTTTCAGAGCCATTTCATCTTTGTAAATAAGCTACTTGCTTCTTACGGGGTGGAGGACCAGGGGTGGTGGTAGGAAGAGGGTGCAGGACAGGCCATCAGAGCACCAAAGAACACATTCATGTTACATGTAATGGTATTTTATTTCTCATGACCTTGAATGTAAAGGTCAAAGGTTTCCCCAAAAGTTGTACGCATCTGACATCACAGGTATTCTCAGTCTCTCTGTCTTTATTTCTCATTACTCAAATATAAATTCATGGGCTTCCCTGGTGGCGCAGTGGTTGAGAGTCCGCCTGCCGATGCAGGGGACAC